>NW_007726218.1:16034-17293 GCF_000696425.1 Galeopterus variegatus | reverse complement strand
TAATAATAGAATCAGCATATTCAATTAAATATCTATATGTATATACACCTTATATTTCTTCTGTTTCTTTCCCTCTTCCTTCTCCTCCTATTCTGTTGTGCACAGGTTGTGTCTTTTGTAGTTTTACCACAGTCTTGAATATTCTGTTCTTTTTTGTTCTCTTTACTTTTCAGGTTTGGAAGTTTCTATTTAGGTGTCCTCAAGCTCAAAGATTCTTTTCTCAGCCAGGTTAAGTCTACTAATGAATCCATCAAAGCATTCTTCGTTTCTGTTACAGTGTAATGTGTGTGTGTGTGTCTGTGTGTGTGTGTCTGTGTGTGTGTCCGTGTGTGTGTGTGTGTCTGTGTGTGTGTGTAAGCGACATGAATGACAACGATGATAAAAGTGACAGAGGGAAAGAATTCAGATTATTTCTTTTCAATGTAAGGCATTCACACTGCCCATATTGCAGTAGAGTGTTATATAAGAAAGTGGACTTGTGTTAGCTGTAAATGTACATTGCAAACTCTAGGGCGACCACTAAATCAAGAAGGAGAGGAAGGAAGGAGGTGGAGGAGGTGAAGGAAGGCTGATGTGCTAAAAAAGGAGAGGGCATAGAACCATACAGAATGCACAATTAAAACCACAAAAGTATGGAAGAAAAGAGCAGAAGAATAAAAAAGAGAAACAGAGAGCAAAGACAACAAATAGAAAGCAGTAAGAAATATGGTAGATATTACTCCAAATATATCATTAATAATTTTAAACATCAGTGGTATAAATATACCAATTAAAAGACAGAAATATTCAGAATGATTCAAAAAATAAGACCCAACTATATATTATCTATATTATTATCTGTATCTATATTATCTAATATATTAACTATATATTATCTATAAAAGCCCATCTTAAGTAAAACTCAACTTAGGAAACTAAACACAAATATTAAAAGAAAAGGGATAGAGAAAGATATGCCATGAGGCAACTAATCTAAATAAATCAGGAGTAGGTATATTAATCTCAGATGGGGCAAAAAATTCAGAGCAAGGAATGCTAATAGGGATAAAAGAGGACATTACATAATGATAAAAGTGTCAATTCTCCAAGAAGATATATCAGTCCTTAAAGCGTATGCACCAAATAACAGAGCATCAAAATATGTGAGGCAAAAAAAAAAAAATGATTCATTCACCTTTAGCTCCCCCCCCACACACATATACACACACACACACTCTCACACACACTCACACAAAAACAAACAACAGCAACAACAACAA
>NW_007726218.1:13862-15174 GCF_000696425.1 Galeopterus variegatus | reverse complement strand
AAAAAAAAATGATTGATGGAATTTACAAGAAGAAACAGATAAATCAAATATTGTGGTTGGAGATTTTAACACCCCTCTGTCAGAAATGAACAGATCCAGGAGACAGAAAACCAGTAAGACCTCAATAGCACCATGCATCTCCTGCAAATTATTAACATTTATCAACTACTTCAGCCCCAACCATAGAATACACATTCTTCTTAAACTCACATAGAAAATTTACCAAGATAGATCACATTCTGGGTCATAAAACACACCTTAAATAATTTAAAAGAATAAAAACCATACAATGTCTCCTTTCAGATCACACGGAATTAAACAAATCAATAAAAGAAAGATAGCTGGAAAATTCCAAAACACTTGTATATTAAAAAACACATATCTAAGTAACACATGAGTCAAAGAAGTTTCAAAAGAAATTAAAATACATTTGAAAGTAAATGAATATACAACTTATCAAAATTTGTGGGAAGCAGAAAAAACAGTGCCAAGAGGGAGATTTATACCGTTAAATTCATATGTTAGAAAAGAAGAAAGATTTAAAATCAATAATCTAACCTTAGGAAACTAGAAAAAGAAAACACATTAATTCAAAAGTAAGAAGAAGGAAAGTATAATAAAAATTAGAGAAAAAAATAAAGTAATTGAAAACAGGAAATTTTAATAGAGAAAATCAACAAAACTAGCTGATTTTTTGAGAAGGTCAATAAAATTGATAAGCCTTTAACCAGGCTAACTAAGGAAAAAGTGAGAAAGTACAAATTACTAATATCAGAAACACAAATGGGGACATTATTGCTTATCCCATGGGCATTAAAAAGATATGAAAAGAAATACTGTGAGCAACTCTATGCCCACAAAGTTGATAAACTTGATGAAATGGACCAATTAATTGAAAGAAACAATCTGCAAAAACTCACACAGAAGAAATAGATAATTTGAATAGGCTTATATTTATTTTAGGGCAGTGAAACTACTCTGTTAGTTACTATAATGGTGGATATATGTCATTTCTACACTTGTCAAGACAGCAAGAGTGAACCCTAATGTAAACTATCAACTTGGGTGATAATTCATTGACTGTAAAAATGTACCACTCTAGGGGGTAGGGTGGGGTTTTAATAGTGGAGAGGGCTTTGCATATGTGGAAGCAGGGGGTATATGAGAAATCTCTGTACCTTCCTCTCAATTTTGCTGTGAACCAAAAACTGCTCTAAAAAATAAAGCATAATATTATAAAAAATATAAGGTTTTATAAAGTTAAACTAAAACTACAGAGACAAGTATCTGTCATATTTTATTTATAGTTTCT
>NW_007726218.1:12050-13034 GCF_000696425.1 Galeopterus variegatus | reverse complement strand
TTTATAAAGTTAAACTAAAACTACAGAGACAAGTATCTGTCATATTTTATTTATAGTTTCTATCACTATTGGGGGGTGAGAAGAAGTAATAGATTTTGTGGTGGGTTAAGGGCAGAAGAGTAGGAGAAATCATGCAGAGTGAATGGAACTCATAGAAAGTGATGATGGTTTAGGCCATCATCAGGGCAACAAAGTGAAAGAATTGATAATACAACTTCCCTAGTTTCAACTTAGAAAACCAAACATAGATATCCTATTGTGAGAGAAATGAAACAATCTTGTCTTTCGCTGCTGTGAGCCTTCCTTCTGTAAAATCAAAATCAAGTTGAAATTAGAAGTATATTAGGTTGGAAGATTTTGAGACAGGGTATCCCTCTTCCTTAGCAAGACAAAAGATGTTCCCACTGAATTTACCTTGAGAACAGCACACTCTCAACAGCGCAAAGTGACATCTATCTTGTTCTTTTAGCTATCAAATCATCTTTAGGAGGGTAATAAGAGATTGAATCATTTCTAACAGGTTAATAAGCCAGAGACAAATTACTTTGTCAAACATTATTTCTGAATTGTGGGATTTGAAAATATAACCTTTGGTGATTTTCCCACTGGTTTATTTTCTAGATAAAAGTGCTTACTGGGTCATTATAATAGCAGTAAGCTTAAGAAAATGTAGAAATACATAATTAAGGAAACAGCTGACAGTTATCTTTTAGATTTACACAGCTGGTTCTTGGAGCAGCAGTAGACCTCTTGCATCAATTTGAATTTGATTTCAATCAACATTTGATTGCCCAGTCTGGACCATTAAGTGTATAAGCTGATTTTAGAGAATGAAATATGATGGATGCGGAAATCAGTATAGGAAGCTAAAGAACAGCATGAAGAAATCAAGGGTCCCGAAGTAAATAAACTCATTTCTAAGTGTTTTCTAATTAGGTTTTCTTGGGAGTTTGGGGGGGGGGGGGGGGGGGGGGGGGGGTTTTT
>NW_007726218.1:8762-12018 GCF_000696425.1 Galeopterus variegatus | reverse complement strand
GGGGGGGGGGGGGTTGGGAGGAGTGGCTTTTGAATTCAGTAGTTTTGTTGGTTGTTCTTTTCCTTTAAAGTGTCTAAATCTAGAAGATCTGAAATATAGTGCATCTCAGAAAATATAGAATGGTAAATAAATCCATTTTAGTAGCATTTCTCAAACTAATGAAAGCTATATATACACAGAGAAGTAAGAAATGTGAGTACGAGGAAGTTGAAGTGTCTCAAGAATACAGGTGGATGTGAGAATAGGGGGCAGTTAGAGATTTAAGGGCTAATAATATTTTGTTCACACTTTCATTTTTCTCATATTCTGAGATGTGAGTGTCCCTTTTAAAATGCAGTCGTTTCCTTATTCCTGATACAATTGTTTTCTTCTGACAATAAGCAAAACTATTTACAGAAACCAGAAAACTATCATCCTTTTATTAACAACCAATAACAGGAAATGAAAATTTCCAGAAAACGGAAGGCATTAGGAGATTAGAACTTCTAAAGTAGGTGTCCTGTGAAATTACATGGACATAAATTACTTGGGTGACACCATGTATTTTGCTACATTTCCAAACAAGCTTAAAGCAGCCATAGAAGAGGAGAATAAGGGGCTCAAATTAAGTAAAAGGTAGGCGAGACAGGGAGAAGCACAGATATGAAAATAAAGATATTTATATTTCCATTAAAAAGGAAACTACCTAGTTTTTCAACACATTCAAGAAGTAGAAAACTTTGTTCTCTCTTTTTTCTCAAGTCCAAGAGCTCGCATGCTATTTAGTGAATTACAAGACATCCTTTCCAGTACTTTTATTTCTGTGTGTAACAGGGTTGTATAGCCTTGTAGATATCTCCTTCAGTTAATTAGAAGAGAAAAGGATTCTTTATTTCCCGTGCTTATATGCAGTTCTTAATGTCCTATTTATACTTTTCAGATTAATAAATGTCTTTAGCATTTGGTTCCTTACTTATGCAATATGCAGCATATGTATTTAAATAAAGGCATAACTTCAATATTTATTGTTGCATAATTATAGCACAATTTCAATTTTAAGTTACAGTTTAAAGAACCATAAAATCTGAATAACATAAATCATAGGCAGATTTTTGCAAAATATATCTGCAAATCATTATTAAACATTCAAAATATGAATTCAAAAGTTGCCATGGGGTTGCAACTCTACTAAAATGTATNCAAGTATGCATTTCTTTGAAACAAACTAATACAATGTTTAATGTTTAGAGTAAAAGTGTCTTTTTTAACTCAGAAATCTGCTATTTGAGCAGGGCTTTGAGGGTAGTGCTTGCTCCTGCTTCATTAGATATTATGGGGGAATGCTGGATGCTAGAAGCTGGATGCTGGAATTAAGTGAAGATTGTCCATTTACATATCTCCTGGGTGATGCTGACTGTAAGTTGTTAGTTAAGACAGTACTGTTGCATTATATGCCATGTGGTCTCTCCATGTGGTTTGTGAACCTCATAACATGATGTTTGGTCTCCCAAAATGATCCCAAGAGAAAGAATCGGGCCTTTTCTACCCTAGCACCTAAGCCAGGCAAATTTATTTCTGCTGATTCTGTTTATTAGCCCAGAGGATCACAAAAGCTGGCTCACATTTAAATGGAGGGAAATTAAACTCTACTTTTTGACAGACAAGTTTCAAGGAACTTGCAGACAAGTTTTAAAACCATAATCTTAATCTTGACCATAATATAATTCTCTTTCATAATTCCAATCCTCGTTCATGCAATGCTAAGTAGCATAAAGCATTTAGGAACTACTTCTCTCCATTAAGTCTTACTTTTTTTTTTTTTTTTTTTTTNTGATTAATTTCCATGTTACATTAACAAAAATAACAAGAGTATACAGCAACTTGAATCCTCACACATTGCTTGCATGAGTGCAATTTCCTAAATCTGTTGATAATTTTAATAAAGTTATTTATTATGCATATTTCCCTTCCTAGTTGTTAATCTAAAATAAATGAGCAAATGCACAAAAATGTATACATGATAGTTCATAGCAGCTTTAATAATTGTCAAATAATGAGAAAAANGGCGGGAGCGCCGCCGCACTTCCCAAGCGGCGCACTACCCAGTGCGCCACCGGGCCGGCCCAAGTCTTACTTTCAAGGCTCTTCAAATATCTCCTTTTTTTTCAATTAAATTTAAAAGTTTACTCTCTCTTTTTACATTTTTGCTATAACAATTAAAATAACTGTAGTGCAGCCCTTCAAGAAGATAAGCAGATAGGGTACAAAGAGGTACAGGTAACAGAAATATAAAGGCTAAATACACACTGATATATTTTAATATATATTACATCTGTTACAATCCCAGAATAATTCTTAAAAATACTACAGAGAAAAAAAAAAACAAACAATGCAGGGCTGTGTAAAATAATTGCAGGATCTATGGATGGATGTTTTCCTGGAATCTTTGATTTTCATATAGGTTGAGGGTTAGAATGCTAATCTGGATCACAGTATCCGATTTTAAGATCTTATTTTAAGATACTGTAGAAAAAGACAGTGTAAGCAAGTGAAGGGATAGATGTATCGATCTTTAAAACTCAAGGAAAGTTTTAAAATAGCCCAATGTATGTAGTCAATTGACATTAAAGAAGATGGCAATGCAATTTTATGGGAAAAGGAAAATCTTTTCAACAAATGCTACTGAAACAATTGAATAGCCTTATTGTAAAAATGAACTTTGATCCCTACATCAGGACACACACACACACACACACACACACACGACAATGGGGGATAGAATATACTTCTAAACAAACCCTAAAATTATGAAGCCTCTAAAAAGTTGTGACTCTATTTTTGAACATGGAATAGGTGAAGTTTTCTTGTACAAGATAGTAACCATATTTATTAACTGTAAAGGGAAGAAAAACATCAACCACAAAGAAAAAAAATGAATTAAATTTTATTATCACAATAAACTACTGCTCATTAAAAGACACCAGTAATAAAATGAAAAGTTAAACCATTATGTAATACACATATCTGACAATGAACATGTATTTAGAATATACAAGTAAAGTCTATAAATCCATAATAAAACAAAATATAAGCACATTAGTTTAAAACATGGACAAACGATTTGAACAGACATTTCACACAAGAAACAAATACATAAATATGGCCAATAAACTTCCAATAAATTACATTTGTTATAATAGAAATGTAACTTCAAACTGATTAATTTCCATGTTACATTAACAAAAATAACAAGAGTATACAGCAACTTGAATCCTCA
>NW_007726218.1:2284-7971 GCF_000696425.1 Galeopterus variegatus | reverse complement strand
CACAAAAATGTATACATGATAGTTCATAGCAGCTTTAATAATTGTCAAATAATGAGAAAAAAACACAAATATTTATCAACAGAAGAATGTATAATTAAATTCATATATATTTTTGCAAAGAAATAAAATATTTATAAATGCAATAACTGGGATGAATCTTTTTTTTTATTTTACTTCTCAAAATACACTTTACTTCATTTTCATGCCCCTTTATCCATTCCTCTCCTCCCCCTACTCTCCCCCTCATATTGTATCTGTTTACTTGACTTAAATAGCTCAAGGAATTTTTGTAGTTATTCTATCTTCTCCCCCCCTTTATTTGTTTGTGTTTTTATTTATTCATTAATTTTTAACACCCACAAAAAAGCGAGAACATGTGGTATTCCTCTTTCTATGCCTAACTTGTTTCACTTAATATAATTTTCTCTAAGTCCATCCATGTTGTTGCAAATGGTAGTATTTCATTCTTTTTTATAGCAGAATAGTATTCCATGGTGCAGATGTAATAACCAAAACAGCATGGTACTTGCATAAAAATAGACACACAGATCAATGAAATAGAATAGAGAACCCAGAAATCAATCCATATGCCTACAGCCATCTGATATTTTACAAAGGCAGCAAATTTACATACTGGGGAAGAGACTGCCTTTTCAACAAGCGGTGCTGGGAAAACTGGATACTCATATGTAGGAAAATGAAATAGACCCATACCTTTTCACCATATACCAAAATCAACTCAAAGTGGATTAAAGAATTAAATATACATGCTGAAACAATAAAACTCCTTAAAGAAAACACAGGGGAAACATTCCAGGAAGTAGGAGTGGGTACAGAATTCATGAATAGGATCCAAAAAGCACAGGCAACTAAAGATAAAATAAACAAATGGGATTATATCAAACTAAAAAGCTTCTGCACAACAAAAGAGACAATCAACAGAGTACAAAAACAACCAACAGAGTGGTAGAAAATATTTGCAAATTATGCATCTGACAAAGGATTAATATCCAGAATATACAAGGAACTCAAACAACTTTACAACAAAAAGCAAATAACCCAATTAAAAAATGGGCAAAGGAGCTGAACAGACATTTCTCAAAGGAAGTTATACTAATGGCCAAAAGACACATTTAGAAGTACTTAGTATCCCTCAACATCTGGGAAATGCAAGTCAAAACCACACTGAGATAACATCTCACTCCAGTTAGGATAGACGACATCCAAAAGACTGAGAACAATAATTACTGGAAAGGTTGCAGAGAAAAAGGAACTCTTATCCACTGTTGGTGGGGCTGCAAAATGGTGCAGCTTTTATGGAAAATGACATGGAGATTCCTCAAACAATTACAATGACTGACCTTCCTAAACAAGAAACAATTCTGCCACCAGTTTGCTTTTGGACTCAAACTGCAACTCTTCCTTAGGTCTCCAGCCTACCAGCAGACTCTGAAGATTTTGGACTTTCCAAGTCTCCACAATCACATTAGTAAACCCTGAAAATATATCCCCCAACTCCATCTATCTATCTGGTTATATAGATATATATATGTATATATGTATACAGTATAGCTATATAGACACACAGTTACAGGTATGTATGCATATGTATATACAAGTATGTGTGTATATATTCATGTGTGTATACATAGATATTTATGTATATATTGTATATTATGTAAATAGATAGAGAAATAGATCTATTTCTATATCTATATTCATATCTGTATCTATTGATGTATATCTTTATTTATATTAGTTGGGGTTCTCCAGAGACACAGAACCAATAGAATGTTATATTGTCTGTAAAGAACCCTGATTAATAACAGTATTATGAGGATACTTCAAAAAGTTCATGGAAAAATAACATTAAAAGATAATACGAACTTTTTGACGAACTTTTTGAAGCACCCTTGTATACATTACAATTTGTATATCTATTCATCCATTGATGGACATTTGTGTTGCTTTTATCTTTTGGAATAGTGTTGCTATGAACACGTGCATACGCATATTTGTTTGAGTAACTGTTTTTAATTATTTTGCATATATAACTAAGAGTGGTCTTGCTGGGTTATATGGCAAATCTATGTTTAGGGTTTTGAGGAAACACCAAAATGTTTTCAATACCAGCTAAAGCATTCCATTACATTTTAAAAATAAATTTCATTCCATATATTTAAGGAATACAGCATTATGTTATGTAATACATATAAATAGTAATATTACTGTAGCAAATCAAATTTATATTCTGTTACCTTACATAGTTACTCATTTTTTGGTAGCAAAATCTACTCACTTATCATGAATTCCATATACGGGCCGGCCCGGTGGCGCACTGCTACAGTGCGCCGCTTGGGAGCGCGGCAGCGCTCCCGCCAAGGGTTCGGATCCCACATACAGACCGGTTCTTGCTCACTGGCTGAGCGAAGTGTGGGCGCAACACCAAGGGTTGCGATCCCGTTGCCGGTCCGGTCTGGTCCAGGCGCGACACTGAGGGTTGCGATCCGTTGCCGGACACGAAAAAAGACAAAAAGGAAAAAAAAAAAAAAAGTTTGTAATTTTGGTGGAGTCTAACTTATTATTTTTTTTTTTCTTCTGTTACTCATGCTTTTGGGGTCATGTCTAAAATTCCATTGCCAAATCCAAGGTCATAAAGATTTATCCCTGCTTTCTCTAGTAGTATGGTTTTAGCTCTTATATTTAGGATTTTTACTCATTTTAAGGTAATTTTCATTTATGATATGAAACAGGAGTCCAACTTCATTTTTTGGCATGTGGAAATCAATTTGTCCCAGCACCATTATTATATGTTCTTAATTAATTGACACTTTTATGATATGTAATGTTCTTCTTTGCCTCGTGTGCCTGATTTTTACTCAAAGTCTATTTTGTCTGATTTTACTATAGCCACTCCAGCTCTCTTTTGGTTAGTATTTACATAGAATTCGTTTTTCCATTCTTTCACTTTCAACTCATGTGTGCCTGTAAACCAAATATGAGTCTCTTGTAGACAGCATATAGTTGGATCATTTGGAAAAAACAAAAAACAAAAATCGAAAAATATACTGCCAATCCCTAATGTTTGGTTGAAAAGTGCAATCCATTTATATTAAAGTAATTACTGACAAGAAAGGATTTACTTATACCATCTTATTGTTTTCTGTCCATCTTATACCTTTTTCCCTTTGTTTTCCAATTTTTTTTCCTTCTATTTGGTTTGATATTTTTTATTATACCATTTTCACTCCCTTTATTTTCTTATGTGTATATTTTCAAATAGTTTCTTAGAAGTTACAATGTGCACTACAATTAGCATTTTAAACTTAAAACAATCTAGTTTGAATTGATACTGACTTTGCTTCCAAAGAATACAAAAACTGTCTCTATACAATTTTGCCATCCCCCCCTTTATGTTGTTGCTGTGATAAATTATATTGCCATTGTTTTTACATTATTATATTTTATAATTACTGGCTCAGGTACTTGTCCTTTAAATCTTGTAAAAATAAAAAGAGGGGTTATAAACCAAAAATACAGTAATACCAGCCTTGATATTTACTATTTAATTACCACTACCAGAGTTCTTTATTTCTTTATATAGCTTTGAGTTACTATCTAATATCCTTGCATTTTATTCTGAAAGACTCCCTTTAGCATTTCTTAGAGAGAAGGTCATGTATGTTCTCTAAATTCTCTATTTCTTCAGCTTGTTTTTGACTAGTATTTTCACAGAGAGATTTTCTTGAACTACAAGAACTGAGAAAGAAAGAGGAGGTGGGAAAGGAAAGGAGAGAAGAGGAAGAAACACAACCACACACATACAAAATTATAACACAGATTGCTCTCTGCTTTCTCTGCTCCCACAATCTTGCAGTGTGAGACCCCTGGGTCACTGTCACCACCACCAGATGTATTCCTTGGACTTTGGACTTCCCAGCCTCAGAAACTGGAACATGGTGCTGGAGCCGCTGTAAATGCTGCCAGGATCCCGGAGGCCGGGGCCACGCTGAAGGCGGCCAGCTGCCCTATTCAGGATTCGAGGTTTTGAGCCAGCATAAAAGAAGATTCCTGGGAGCGCCCAAGCTGCACCGTGGGAACGAGTGAGCAGCCCGAGGTGGTGGCGGCCGAGAACGGGGATGGCGAAGATGCAGAGGCAGAGAGAGAGCTGCCCGGCCCGGCCCAGCCCTGTGAGTGACCCCTGGCCCGGCCCTGCTCATGGGGTGGATGCCCGTCTGGCTTTTGCCTGCACCACCAGGCCACTCACCAGCCCCTGGGCTGCCTCCATTTTTTCGGGTTGTGACGGCTCTGGCCCAGCTTGGCCAGGCCTGTCCTCNATATGTATATACAAGTATGTGTGTATATATTCATGTGTGTATACATAGATATTTATGTATATATTGTATATTATGTAAATAGATAGAGAAATAGATCTATTTCTATATCTATATTCATATCTGTATCTATTGATGTATATCTTTATTTATATTAGTTGGGGTTCTCCAGAGACACAGAACCAATAGAATGTTATATTGTCTGTAAAGAACCCTGATTAATAACAGTATTATGAGGATACTTCAAAAAGTTCATGGAAAAATAACATTAAAAGATAATACGAACTTTTTGACGAACTTTTTGAAGCACCCTTGTATACATTACAATTTGTATATCTATTCATCCATTGATGGACATTTGTGTTGCTTTTATCTTTTGGAATAGTGTTGCTATGAACACGTGCATACGCATATTTGTTTGAGTAACTGTTTTTAATTATTTTGCATATATAACTAAGAGTGGTCTTGCTGGGTTATATGGCAAATCTATGTTTAGGGTTTTGAGGAAACACCAAAATGTTTTCAATACCAGCTAAAGCATTCCATTACATTTTAAAAATAAATTTCATTCCATATATTTAAGGAATACAGCATTATGTTATGTAATACATATAAATAGTAATATTACTGTAGCAAATCAAATTTATATTCTGTTACCTTACATAGTTACTCATTTTTTGGTAGCAAAATCTACTCACTTATCATGAATTCCATATACATTAAAATTTTATTCACTGTAGTCCTCATGTTGCACACTAGACTCTAGACTTGTTTATGCTACATATCTGCTACTTTGTCTCCTCTGACATACACCTTTCCATTTCCTCACCCACTCCCAGCCCCTGGTATCACTGTTTTGTTCTCTATTTCTGTATATTTGAACTTTATTTTATTTACTTTTTTTAGATTCTATATATAAGTGATACTATGCAACACTTTTCTTTCTGTGTCTGACTTATTTCACTTTAGATTCTCACTGGCAATGTACTAAGCTTCCGATTTCTCCACATTCTTGCCAAAACTTATTTTTCTTTTTTTTTTAAAAATGATGCTTCCTAGTAAGTGTAAAGTGGGATCTCCTAATGACTAGTTATGACGCACATCTTTTCATGTGCTTATTGGCAATATGTGTATTTTCTTGGAAAAAAATATCTATGTAAGTCCTTTTACTATTTCTTAATTGGTATTTTTGTTTTTGCACTGTTGAGTTGGAAAATGTTTTCATATATTGTGGATACAAGATCCTTATTAGGTATATAATTTAAAAATATTTTCTCCCATTTTGTAGGTGGTATTTTTACATTCTTGATAGTGTCACTTGATGAACAAAAGTTTGTAATTTTGGGGCCGGCC
>NW_007726218.1:0-605 GCF_000696425.1 Galeopterus variegatus | reverse complement strand
AGGAGGAAGGTGATAAGTCCCGAGAAAGATCTACACAGTGCTACAAAGGCACCCAGAGTGAACGGTCATCTGCGCCTAGCAGAAACCTGGAAGACTTCCTGGGTGAGGCGGTGCCGAGCAGAGACTTGAAGGCCCAGCTGATAGATGAGGGTTGGAGAAGACACATCCCAGCCCAGACCAGTGTGCACAGAGTGGGGAGACATCCGGCTAGGGAGGCGGAGACTCAGCAGAAAGCACACACCCTGCAGGGTGCCACTGCGAGATCCAGCAGCCCAGCCTAGTATACACAGAGTAGGGAGACGTCCGGCAAGGGAGGTGGAGACTCAAGAGAAACCACACACCCTGTGGGGCCTCCACTACATGATCCAGCAGCCCGGGCCAGAGCGCAAGGAACAGGGAGAAGTCCAGCACGGGAAGTGGAGCTCAGCAGAGACCACACACCCTGTGGTACCACCCCGTGATCCAGCAGCCCAGCAGAGTCCAAACTGACCAAAGAGGTGGCTCCCCAGAGAGGCCCGAGACCCAAGGCAACCACACACACAATGCACTAGAGGCCAACTGAGCAGTCATGGAGGTAGCCATACCAAATTGGCAACCACAGCAAC
>NW_007726217.1:1415507-1415825 GCF_000696425.1 Galeopterus variegatus | reverse complement strand
GGGCAGGGCGGGGCAGGGCACAGCTTTGATGTCTCAGCTGAAAGACAAGGTTTGTAGAAGAGATGCCTCACCCCTGTTCTGAGCACACAGAGTGGGGAGGGGTCCGGCAAAAGGAGGCGGAGTCTCAGAAATAAATAAATAAATAAATAACAATAATTACACACCCTGCGGGAACCCTTTGCAAGGCTCAATAGCCCCATCTAGTGTACACAGAGTGTGAAAACATCCCGATAGTGAGGTGCAGAACACACACACACTACGGGACTGGTAGGGTGGAGCAGACTTTACGCAGAGGTCCAAGATCCGAGTGAAAATCCC
>NW_007726217.1:1346138-1410102 GCF_000696425.1 Galeopterus variegatus | reverse complement strand
GTATATTGACAAAATTTAAAAAAAAAAAAAAAAAAAAGATCCCCTTACTGGTCATCTTTAAAAAAAAAAAAAAAGTGGAGTCCCGGCCTGGCTTGCTCACTTTCCTGGGGCCAATCTGCACTTCACCAGCTGAGGTGAGTGAGCCTGCACTCTGTAATGAACTTTAAGTGTGGATTTCTTACTTTTATATTAAACTTGATGCAGGCCCTGCTCAGTCTCTGGATCTAGGCTGCACTCTCTCTGTGAAATCTGTATCTCTTATTCGTTAGCTTAAACTTGCTCAAACTTGCTCTCACTTTCTACTGTGACTCTGCCCTTGAATTCTTTCCTGTGGCATAGTCAAGAACCTGGTAAGAGGACAATGTGGTGGGTTGAGGCCAGCTATCAGGCTTCCTCAGACCCCCTCCTCCAGCATCAACAGAAAAAAACTGGAAGCAATGGGTAGAAGTTACCAAAAATTTCCTAATTGTGGAGTAGATCAGCTGGCAAAGAAGTGAGTTCCTGGTCACTGGAATCATTCAGGCAGAGGTTAGGGGAGCATCTATAGGACATTGCGAAGGTGATTTTGGCACTGGATGATATATTGGAGGAGGTGACCCAGGGAGTGCACCCTAACTCTCAGGATCCTGTGATCCTCTGACAATGGAAACAGAACCACAACAGAGCTCACCTAAGGAGAACAGAGAAATTCAAGACTCTTGAAATGAACTCATTTCAAATGGGCTCTGTACTAGTCAGGGTTTTTGGTTGCAAAAAACTGAAACCATTTCTAGCTATTTAAATAGAAAAGAGGCCGGCCTGTGGCTCACTCGGTAGAGTGCGGTGCTGATAACACCAAGGCCACGGGTTCGGATCCTATATAGGGATGGCCGGTTTGCTTACTAGCTGAGCGTGGTGCTGACAACACCAAGCCAAGGGTTGAGATCCCCTTACCGGTCATCTTTTAAAAAATAAATAAATAAATAAATAGAAAAGGAATTTATTGAAAGGGCATCAGGCTACTGATTATCTGGAAGACTGGAGAACCACCAGAAAATGGCTAGGATGCCCCCCCAACACCCACAGGCAGCCCAATGACAACCACCGACCACCGACCACTGACCACCGAGGCGCCGCGGGAAGCGTCCCGTCTCCCCTGTGGGAATATGGGGGTGCCACAGGCCTCAATCCCACCTCTCCTCCTTCCTCCTTCTTCCATCACATTTCCTTCCTCTTTCCCCTCTCCCTCTCCCTCCCAACTACTCTGGAACAACATCATAGAATGTAAAAAAATATATATTAATAAAATCAAAAAATAAAAATTCTGATCCAATCAGAAAAAAGAAAATGGCTAGGAACCAAGGAAGGGTAGGCAGCGGAGGAAAGAACTCCAGCACCATCACCACCGCCAGCAATGAGGCACTGGATGATGCAGACACCAGAACTGAGCCTTACACAGTTCCTCCTGGTTCGTTCCAGATTTAAAGTCTGATAATGCCTGAGTTTAGGATCAAGGACTATATTTGCCTTTAAGTCATCTGTTGTGGGAAGCAGAACCCCATCTCCCACTGAAATTCATAGAAGTCAGACTCCCCGTGTTAATGAAGTTTGGCCTAAAGTTTTCTTCAAACATAGTAAACTGTAACCTAACTTGATGTGCAAACACCCTGTAACCTACTCTTGTAACAAGTAGCCAAATCTCAGCTAATTACAAGCAGCCGACTATTTAAACCATATTCAAATAAGGCAAGTGCCTAACTGTAACCAATCCAGCTGCTTCTGTACCTCACTTCTGTTTTCAGTGCGTCACTTTTCTTTTTCCATTAATCTTAGCCAACCACATGGTAGCCCCAGAGTCACTCTGAACCTAGTCTGGTTCTGGCAGCTGCCCAATTCACGAATCGTTCTTTGCTCTATTAAACTCTATTAAATTTAATTTGTCTAAAGTTTTTTTTTTGTTTGTTTTGTTTTTTAAGATGACTGGTAAGGGGATCCTAACCCTTGGCTTGGTGTTGTCAGCACCACACTCAGCCAGTGAGCAAACCGGCCATCCCTATATGGGATCCGAACCCGGGGCCTTGGTGCCATCAGCACCGCACTCTCCCGAGTGAGCCACAGGCCAGCCCTAATTTGTCTAAAGTTTTTCTCTTTAACACCCCAAATGTGAGAAGGGAGTTCAGTTGCTGCAATCTTCTCCACAGGCCTTACCCCCAACACTAACCCACCCCTCTTATTATTATCAGCCTCCTGATACCCAGTGTTAAAATTTAAATGATTGATTCCTCCTCCTTCCACCCACATTCCAGATGTAATCATCCTCCGAGGATTCTGATTGGTTCTTTTCAGTGTCTTTACTATCATCCCTCTTTTCCATTCCCACCACTACCAACTTCATCTGAATCCCTATCGCATTCTCACCACATTCATAAAACTAATGTTCCGCATGATACTGCAGTTTACAGTGTGAAGCATTTGGGCCTTCTAAGGTCTTCTCCCTGCCTCAACTCTCAGGAGACTAGCAGGGGAGGTAAAATTTACATGAATAACTGGCAAATCTGCATGCAACAAACTAGGAAAGGTGTGAGCAATATACCGTAAGGGTTATTCCCAATTGGAGATCAGCAACTTCAGAAAGGTGTGGCAATTGAGCTGGGCTTCCCAGGAGGGATTGGATTTAACATCCAAAGATAAATAAGGGAGGAACCAAAGCAGCAAAACAGCAAAAGCCAAGACTAGAGCACAGGGCTTTTCTGAGGATTGCTGAATGGCTGAGTCTAGCTAGAGAGCAGGGTGGTAGGTCTCAAATTTTAGTGTGCATTGTTACATGTGCAGCTTCCTGGGCTCTACTTCAGATTCCACAGGTCTGGGGTTGGGTTTAACAAGCATTTCAGATAATGTTGATGCAACTGGCTCCCATACGACACTTTAAGAAACACTGGTTGGAGAGTTTGGGTAGAGAACCTGGAGATACAGCTGGGAGGTAGGTTGGAATCAAATTGTGGAGGGCCTTAAATGTGAGCACTGGAAACTTTATTCTGCTAGTTGAAACTGTTCTTAGCAGGTAAATGATAAGGTCAGAACTGTACTTTGGATCTGTTGGCAAAGAATTATAAGAGACACAAAGACCAGTGAGATGGTTTTTCTAATGAATTAAACGAGAGGAAGTGTTTCAACTAGGATGGAGGGAGTCAGAATAAAAAGGTAAGTGAAGGGTGGGAGACACACTTCAAAATATTTGCAGTGTTTGGTGACTGTAATAAGTGTGCGGAATCAAGAAGTGATAGAGGCTGGTTGGTTGGCTCAATTAGTTAGAGCACAGCCTTGTAACACCAAGGTCAAGGATTTGGATTCCCAGCCAACCAAAAAAAAAAAAGAAATGATAGAGTTGGTTAAGGCTACTTGAAAAATGGTGGCAGCAACCACAGAAAAGAGAAAATGCAGAGCAGCAACTGATTCGGGGGGGACTTGAATTTGTCTTACAGACAAGCATTTCAAGTACCAGTAAGATGTGGGAATAAGCCGCATACAGCTGGAAAATGCAGATATGTAGAGCAGTCTGGGCTGGACACCTAGACACAGGACTCAGCAATGCAGTAGCAGAGATAGACATGATTAGGTAGAGAATTGGGCTGGCAATACAACCCCAGAGAAAGCACACCCATGTAGGAAGCAGGAGAATAAAATGGAACTGAAAGA
The DNA here is from genome assembly GCF_000696425.1 of Galeopterus variegatus. Classification (NCBI taxonomy): domain Eukaryota; kingdom Metazoa; phylum Chordata; class Mammalia; order Dermoptera; family Cynocephalidae; genus Galeopterus; species Galeopterus variegatus. The sequence continues at coordinate 1,406,427 of NW_007726217.1, read as the reverse complement.
GAAATGAAGAGAAAGTGATCAGAAAAATGAGCAAAGGCAAATGATATAATGGAAAAAACACCAAGGAGGAGGGTGGTCAAGATGGTCAAGTACTGAGGAGGATGACGGAAGTAAGGACTAAGAGAGGGGAATAGGCTTATTAACAAGGGGATCATTAGGGCCGGCCCGTGGCTCACTCGATAGAGTGCGGTGCTGATAACACCAAGGCCACGGGTTCGGATCCCATATAGGGATGGCCGGTTTGCTCACTGGCTGAGCATGGTGCTGACACCAAGTCAAGGGTTAAGATCCCCTTACCGGTCATCTTTTAAAAGAAAAAAAAAAAAAAGGGGGATCATTAGTAATCTTTGCCTAAGAAGTTAGTGGACTCTTGGGAGCAGAAGCCAGCAGTGAGTTTCATAATTGGTGAGAGAAAATGGAAGCCCTCAACATAGAGCAGTTCTCAAATGTTTGGTATCAGAATGCCTTTATGCTCTTAAAAATGATTGAAAACCCCGAAAAGTTTTTGTTTTTGTGGATTACATATATTAATATTTATCATGTTAGAAATTAAAATTAAAATGTAATTTTTTTAAAAATTAACAACATTCTTGAAAACCTGTATGTGAATGTTTTTGTTTGTTTTGTTTATTTTTTTGGTGTTAGAGATTAGACATTTATTATTATTTTTGTTTGTTTGGTTTTGGCCTGGCCAGTACAGGGATCCTAACACTTGGCCTTCGTGTTAAAACACCAGGCTCTAGCCAACTGAGCTAACAGGCCAGTTCTAAAAAACATAATATTAGACCAGCTGATTAGCTCGGTTAGTTAGAGCACAGCTTCATAACACCAAGATCACGCATTTGGATCCCTGTACTGGCCAGCCACACACAAAAAAATGTAATATTAATTCATTCAAAATAACAATAATAAATTCATTAACATAAATCTTGTTTTAAATAACTATTTTCCAAAAGAAAAAATTTGGTGAAAAGACTAACATTGTTTTATATTTTTGCAAGTCTCTTTAATGTCTGTCATAACAGAAGACAGCTGGATTCTCATATCTGCTTCTGCATTCAATTTGTTGCAAAATGTTTTGGTTGAAGTATATCAAGAAAATCCAGTTTCACACAGATATTGTGAAAATTGGAAAAGGAATTGCACCTGGGGAACTGCTGGTTTAGAGGCCTCTCTTGAGAAGTTCTCAAGACCTGACTTGAGAACAGTAGGTTGCATGGAAGACAAAAACTATTTTATTTTTAGGATAAAAAGAGACCAACTATTGTCACTGGTAAAAAGGGAAGGCTGCTGGAAAAGACGGAAATCAGTGAATGAGAGAGTGAAGGAATGAAGGAGCCTGACTCTTATTGAGTTTCTCCTAAGTTGCCAGGTGCTTTCAGTTAATGAAGGTCACTCAAATCTTACAATTCTCTGAGACAGACATTATCTTTTGATTTACTAATGAGGAAATTGAGGCTGAGAGAAGATAAGCAACAGTGACTTTTATTTATTTATTTATTTATTTATTTATTTAAAGATGACCGGTAAAGGGATCTTAACCCTTGGCTTGGAGCCAAGCCAATTGTCTCCTATATTTTTTATTTAACAAACTTTTCCCTCTAATTGCAATGTTCCTCTCCTAGTTTTCACAAGGCTGGCTTCATGTCATTCATCTCAACTCAAATGTCACCTTCTCAGAATATCCCTGACCATCCGATAAAAGGTCACCCAATCACTATCACTACTCGCTATTTTACTCCTCTGAAGAACTTTTATCCAATTTTTCTTGTTTTCTTATAGACTCTCCCCAGCAGCGCCATCAGCTCAGGAGACCATCAGATCTTGGTCACCGCTCTAGCCCAGAGCCTGGGAAGGAGCCTTACACAAGGTGACCACTCAATGAACCTGTGTTGAATGAATGAACGACTCCAGTGAAAGAGCTAATCCAACGACTCGGCCGAGGATGGCGGGGGCGCGAGCACCGGCGCCCGCGAGGCATTCTGGGAATTGTAGTTTCCTGCCCGCCCGCGTGACGTGACTCTGCGCACGCGCACGCTCCCCATGCTCCTGGAACACCGGACGACCCCACGGTTGCCATGGCTTCTCGGTCCAGCTGCGGCTGGTCGGAGGCAGCCCAGCTAGGCACCCGCTAGCTTCGGCCCGGACGACCCCACGGTTGCCATGGCTTCTCGGTCCAGCTGCGGCTGGTCGGAGGCAGCCCAGCTAGGCACCCGCTAGCTTCGGCCCGGACGACCCCACGGTTGCCATGGCTTCTCGGTCCAGCTGCGGCTGGTCGGAGGCAGCCCAGCTAGGCACCCGCTAGCTTCGGCAGCGATCCGGACCGGGAAAGCGGAAGGAATCCGGCGTGGTGGGTCCGGAACCGCGGTGTGCGTGGAGCACGGGAGCCCCGAGGGCGGCGGGGCAGCCCGAGAGGCGTTTTCTTCCGCGTTAACGAGTCTAGCTCATCTCCCCAAACCCACTCCCACTGCTCTGTGAGTAAAGGGTCCTCAGCATCCCCGTTTTATCGGTGAGTTAACAAGCTTGAAGAAGGTAAGTGGTTTGCTAGAGCTCTCCCTCCTAGGAAGTGGCAGAACTTTGCCTAAACCCGGGCCTGACACGAGGGCCAGTCTGCTCTATACTCTTGCTTGATCAGATTCCTCAGTGAAGCCTGAGTGGGGGTCTTCAGACCCTTCCCAGGAGGCTTGCCACATGGGGGGGGGGGGGGGTGGCTGGCCCGTGGCTTGCCACACTTAATGCCACTATGTACTGCCTTGGTCAGGATTCTGAATGCAAGTAAGGAGAGCAAGTTCCACCTTCAACCCAGGGTCTGAAAATAAGGGATAGATAAGACATAGTTATATTAATACAGTATCAGAGCATGTTGAAAGCAAAGTACCTTCAATATAGGGAGATTCTGTTAGCCTTATTTAGCCTAGAGAATAATAAATTTGGAAACAGGTTCAGAGACGTTAAGTAACTGACCTAGGTTTACAGAGTTAGGGGTGGAGTGGAGGTTCCAACCTAGGTTTCTTTACCTTCAAAACCTAGTACCTTATATACTGTTTTGTTTTTTTGTTTTTTTTGTTTTTTTTTTTTTTTAAAGATGACCGGTAAGGGGATCTCAACCCTTGGCTTGGTGTTGTCAGCACCACGCTCAGCTAGTGAGCAAACCGACCATCCCTATATAGGATCCGAACCCGTGGCCTTGGTGTTATGAGCACCGCACTCTGCCACGGGCCGGCCTTATACTGTTTTTAAAATTACCTAAATTTCTACTTATGGTAACTGCATGGTGTAGACTAGTATTTCTGTGTAGGCCTCTGACCAGCACTGTCCACATCACCTGGGAACATGTTAGAAATGCACATTCTTGGCCCACCTACTGAGTCAGAAATTGGGAGTGGGGCCCAGCAGTCTGCTTTAATAAGCCTCCAGGTAATTCTGATATACACTAACAGTTTGAGAACTACTGGTATCCCGTGATTCTCAAACTTCAACATGCATCTAATTCACCTAGGGGTCATGTTAAGATACAGATTCTGTTTCAGTAGGTCTGGGCAGAGACCTGAGATTATACATTTCTAGCAAGTGCCCAGGCAGTGCTAAAACTGCTAGGCAACAGACCATACTTTGAGTAGCAAGGGTGTGAATGACACTTTAGAGCAGTGGTTCTCAAACTTGTCAGCACATTAGAATTACCTGGGGAGCTTTTAAAAATAGGATAGCTGGGTCCCATCCCTACAACCAAATGAATCAGAATCTTTTGGGTGTAGAGGACAGGTAAAAACTCACCAGGTGATTCTAATGTACACTAAAGGTTCAGAACCTCAGGTATGGGTTTGGAGTCAGGTAGTTATGGATTTGAATCCCAGCACTTCCACTTATCAACTGTGTGACCTTGGGCAAGTTACTTAACCTCTCAGTCATATTTCTCTCATTTATAAAAACAGGTATAAGTAATCCTGGGCTTGCAAGGTGGTGAGGATTCTATGAGATGTGAGCATGAAATATCTGTATCCACAGACACAAAACATGGGGAGGTGGTCAGGCTTAGGGAGGCCTGTGCTGGGAATTTTGTTCGAGAACGTGGGGGAGGTGAGTTGGCAACTGCACCCCCTTGCCTGTTACAGCTCCCGTCTGTGTACTTCTGCCCACAGTGAGCAGCCAGCCGGCGGGGAAGAATGGCGGTGAGCCACTCAGTGAAGGAGCGGACCATCTCCGAGAACAGCCTGATCATCCTGCTACAGGGCCTCCAGGGCCAAGTAACCACTGTGGACCTGCGGGATGAGAGCGTGGCCCACGGACGCATAGACAATGTTGATGCTTTCATGAACATCCGCCTGGCCAACGTCACCTACACCGACCGTTGGGGGCATCAGGTTGAGCTGGATGATCTCTTTGTGACAGGCCGTAATGTCCGTTACGTTCACATCCCAGATGACGTGAACATCACCGCAACCATCCAGCACCAGTTGCAGGCCATCCACCGGGTGCGCAACTTTGGTAGCAAGGGCCAAGGCCGGCGGGAATTTCCCTCCAAAAACCGTAAATGAGGCTGTCCTCTTGGCAAGCTCCAGCCCCAACTCAGGTGTCTCCATTGTTCTCCTGAGCCAACTCTCTGCCAATCCTCCCTGCCCAGAACCTGGGAAGGGAGCAGGGCCAGCCTAGAAACTGGTGTCCAACAGACACCTTCTCTCACAGCTGCCTTTCACAAGGTTCCACCTCCCAGACTCAACCTGAGACCGAGAATCTTGTCTGTGGCCTTGGGGTAGGTAGGACAATCCCCCTTTTTGATGGTTTGCATCTGAATCTCTGATTTGCTGATTTAGGGAATAGTTTTCAACCCTCCCAGTGAGGATTATTAAATGTTTAGCCTGAGCCACCCCTAAGTGTCCCTGTTTCTCTTGCAGCTGTGTTCATTTTTTCATAAAACCCAACTTGGATACAAACAGGTACATGCCTAATGCTTTCCATTCTGTGCGCTGGGCTCCCTGTCGGTCCTGTGTAGTAGGGCACTGGGCCTCCAACTTGGCTGTACATCACCTATCCCACCTTCAGAGATTCAGATTTCATTGGTATGGGGTATGACCTGAGCATTAGGATTTTTTTAAGTTTCCCAGGTAATTCTGATATGTAGCAAAGTCTGAGAACTGTAGTAGGAGAGTCCTTCAGTCTGGTCAGGTGGAAAGTGGCTTTTCTTTTCAGATTCGCTGTGGAAGAGGCTGTTGGTCTCATTGCTATTTCCTAAAGTGAGAGGTTGGAGTATCCTGGGCCCTCTCCTAGGGTGTGAAGGCTCAACCAACATTAAGAAATCAGTCTTTGATTCTGAGAGTTGTTGAGTCCTCAGGGAAGAGGGGGTTCTCAGGGTTAGAACTCAAGCCTTTGTGATAGCTGCCTTGTGGACATTCTGCCATAGCAAACAGCCATCTCAGTGAAAGCGCTCTGTCCTGTGGAACTGGAGTTTGTGTTCGTCACATATCCACAGCACCTGCCGTGTGCCAAAGGCCTTCTGCTGAGTGCACATCGTCAAATAAGATTTGAACCCTTCTGGAGAGGAGCTTATAATCTAGAGGGGAAGATGACAAGAAAAACAAAGATAAAATTCAACTAGAGAGCTGCTGTGCCAGAGTTTTGAGTAAGGCAGGGCCGCTGACCTTGAGACACTCATTTCTTTTTTTCTTTCTTTTTTTTTTTTTCCTCAAAAGATGACCGGTAAGGGGATCTTAACCCTTTATTTGGTGTTGTCAGCACCACGCTCTCCAAAGTGAGCCACGGACCGACCCTAAGACACTCATTTCTTGAGGAAGATTTGAGAAAGGAATATTGTTTGGGAACCTAGTCACGTTCTAGCTTGATCTTTGTCAAAGTGTTATCAATGGACCACCTCATTGGAACCACCTGAGATGTGTGTGTGAAATGCACTTGCCTCTCTTCCCCTTATCCCAGAATCTGGGACCCAGGAATCTGCATTATTAACACCCACCCACCCACCATGATCATTGTGCATACTATACTTACTTCATTGCCTAGGGTCCTGGAAGCCCCTTAGACTCCACCTTTTGCCTTCAGGAGAAAAGGGAGGGTCCTAGCAGGGAGAAAACTGAGTTTCCAGGGCCCTCTGACAACTAGAGGTAAGGGGACCAACACCTTGGCAGGTCCAGAAGGGAGGTCCTCACCATGGAAATGTCCCGATATGCTCAGCAAGTGGGGAGAGGTGAACTGGCAAGAGAGTCCCCCCAGCAGCCTCCCTTGCAGACGTCACATGGCTGCATGTGCTTCCAAACGTGACAAGGGCTTATGCTGGGGCTTTGGCGTGGGGTGGAGAAAAGGTCCAGTGCTGAGGCTTCAGTAGTGTGCCAGGGGCTTCTGTATCCTCAGCAGGGCCAGCAAGGGAAGTAGTAGGGCCATTGTGAATTGCTGGGAGGAGAGGCTCAGGACGTGTTCCTTAAGCATCATGTCAGACCCCAATGGGCCCTCTTTTTTTCCTGGGTAAGGCCCTGGGAACATAGATGGGAAGGAGGAGAGCTAGGCCCCGCTGAGACACTCTTGCCAAGCCCCTGGGTTAGAGCACAGCTGAGTTTTAAGCCCCAAGGAGATGGGTCTTTTGTAATCTGGTCCTGGCTTGCCGGGAAAGGCTATCAAGGGCCCGGGCAGGGGCTGAGGGAATTCAGTGCCTGCTAGCCTATGGGAAACCAGGAACTCCCTGACTGCCATTCCACAGGTGATTCTTGAGCACCAAGTAGGTACCAGGCACAGTGGCAGCAACTGAGGAACATCAAGATGGACAAGGGTCTTCCGCTGAGGGAGCTGATATTCTAGTGGGAGAGACAGATAATAAGCCAAAAAAGTAAAAATGTTTACAAATACCGTGAAGGAAACAAACAGGGCCCTTTGAGAGAGAAAAACAGGAAAGCGTCTTATGAGGAAGTGAAATTTAAACTGAGATGGAGCCTGCTATTTAAAGAGCCAGGGGAGGGCAGAAGAGACTGCCAGTGCAAAGGTCCTTAGGTGGGAAAGCGTGGGGCTTTGGGACAGTAACAGTGCCATTGTGACTATTGGTGGAGGGGAGAGAGGCAGCTGAGGCTGGAGAAATGGGACAGGGTGGAGCAAATATAAGGCCTGTGGGCAAGGGGTGTAGCTGGTTCCGATTTCTGGTATAAAGGATATAGAGCTTGATTTTTTTTTTTTTTTTTTTTTTTTTTTGGCAGCTGGCCAGTATGGGGATGCGCACCCTGGACCTTGGTGTTATCAGCACCATGCTATAACCAACTGAGCTAACTACCCAGCCTTGAATTTTCTTTAACTCACCAGAATTCCTATTTTGCCCCACTCGGCCAGAGTGGCAGAAACTTAATTGCAGTCAATTCAAAGTTCCACCTATTTTCCTTGGAATTACGTTTGAAATCTAGGGCACTTCCTTTCAAGATGCCAAAGCATGGGAAGGGTAGTCTGACATGGTGATCATCCAGTCACACTAGCATCCACTGAGATGTCCTCATTTTGTTCCGGTCTTCTGTCATTAGCCCACAAAAGTTGCTGCTAAGTTGCTCCTTCCTGACCAACAGACCCCTACAGGTGTAACCCATAAACCTGTCAGGTGTTCGGATTTTTGTCTGCTTTTCTCAGGCCACATTAGGCCAAATACAGCACACAGACGTTTCTCCCAAGGGTTTTGTCACTCCTCTGGTGCCCGCCCACCCCAACCCCAAGGAAAAGGAGCACAGCTCTTCTCTGCTTCTCAGTCCCTGAGACCCGGCTGATACTCCAGCTAGGCTAAGGAAAAGCTTCTCTATTCTCTGGGACTCCACCCCCACCTCCAAGTCTCAATCTCCTGGATCCCTCTACACAGTTTTCTAAATTTGTATCTGCACAGAAATTCTTTCCATTCCCCCCTGAAGGGTATGCTTCTGGAATTCAGAAGCTAAAAATGGACTGCATTCTGTTGTATCATTCATTTCCTGAAGTAAGAAATGCAGAATTACCCATCTGCATAAGGGAAGGACCAAGGGACACCAAGAAAAAGATGAAATGTATTTTTAAATGTTAGTGTCCCATCAGAGTCTGGCTGTGTGCTACTTATCGCTGTGGCCTGTGTTCAGGCACACATATCCTTGCTTCCTGCAGCTTCAGCCCTTGTGGGGGTCGCAGCTGATGACATGACCCCCAGGAGTTCTGACTGCTCATGTAGCACAGAGTGTCCCCTCCCCTCCCATTCCTGCAGAGAAGAGTATAGGGGTCTCTCTCATTTGGGGGAAGGGGACTACCAGGGCTCTGAGGAAACCTGGGTGAGCATATAGCTTGAAGTTCAGACTTCCCCACACAAGTGACACAGCATGTCTACCTCCCGCATGGCAGAGAGTATCCAGTTCGGCATCCCTGGCTAGAGGGTTCCCAAGGACAGTTGGGGTTCTTTAAGTTCTCATTTCCAGAAGGACCCAGAGAAACAGCACAAAGTATGTGAAGAGTGACCAAACTGGCTCAGTCTCTGCTTTGGGGTGGAATTACACCAACAGCATGGTGGTCACACCGGCCTGCTTCTCCTGATCACAAGCTCTAGTGGCTATAATACAAGGTTGTCATCAATAAAAAGGAAGAAATGACTTGATGCAGGTTGTAGGGGAGACAATTTACCAAATTCCTCATGTGGAGGAAAAGTACTAAAAAAGGCTTTGGAGGTGGACACGATGGGAACCACTGATCCAGTTCAGCTCTGTCATTTTACATTTGAGGAAACTGAGGCCCTGAGAGGAAAAGGGGCTCTCCCAGGTCCCATGGTTAAGTTAGAGGCAGAGTGCCAAGATCGGCATCATAATGCCCGTCAAAAATAGCTACTGCTGTGGAATCTCGCTATGTGCCATGCCCTGTGCTAGGGACTCATGAGGGCAAAGCTGGATCTCCAGCATCTAGCTGAATGGTCTGCACATAGCAGGGACTCCATCAATTTTTGTGGAATGAAAGTAATCTTATTGCATCATTTTAACAACCCTATATGTTAACAGCCCCATTTGACAGCTGAGCAAACAGGCTCAGAGACGTTCAGTAACCTGCTTAAAGTGAACAACAGTGGAGATTTAACTCACATCTGTATGACTCCAGACTCCATGGTCTTAACTACTGTACTATACTATTCGGTTTGCCAGCTCCCTGACATCATACTGATGCCTCTGCTCACCTCAGAGGTGGGACCCAGCCACAGAGTGTGGGTCTGACACTTAAAATTTGCATACCCAGACTTTGGGGCTTGGCCACAGAAGCCAGAAGCCTTAGGAAGCCCCTGGGGGTTGAAGGTCTCCTCCCCCTCTTCTGTGATAGGCAGATCTGCCTAGACCTCATCGAGCAACTATCTCGTGCTGTTGTGACAGGCGTCACTTTGTTATGGCAGCACCATCTGCCAGTAAGCCCAGAGTTGGAGAGCCAGCAGGAGAGTATGTCACCGTGAGTGTATCACTCAGAGGTATCTTCATGGTGTCCTGATGACAGTGTTTCATTTCCTCTGGCTGGCACCTTTCCTTTCTGTTCATTACATCTTCTCCTCCCCTCTTTCTCTTCCTCCTCCTCCTCCTCTTTGTTAAAATCCTATATTTTGAATCAGCTGAGAGTCTCCTGGGGGTGGGGATGGTGGTGTCAGCGCCGAATGATTCATCTAGCTGATAATTAGAGCTCTGGAAAACCCAAAACTTATTCTTGTCAGAGTCAGGGCTTCCGGAATCCCTAGGCTTTTCCCTTTGTCAGAGAGAGGAGCTTAGTGGGCTGGGGCCTGGCTTCTTCATGCCTGTCTTTTGGTCATCCCCCTCACTGCAGTTCTGCAACTGAGGTGAGTGTGAACACTTGCTGGGTCCTGTGAGAAGCTGTTTCCATAACTCATTGGGTCCTCACAGTGATCCCGTGAAGTGTTACCCCTATTCAGACAGGGAAGATTAGGAAGCTTGCACATTAGGCCGGCCCGTGGCTCACTCGGTAGAGTGCGGTGCTGATAACACCAAGGCCACGGGTTCGGATCCTATATAGGGATGGCCGGTTTGCTCACTAGCTGAGCGTGGTGCTGACAACACCAAGCCAAGGGTTGAGATCCCCTTACCGGTCATCTTTTAAAAAAAAAAAAAAAAAGAAGCTTGCACATAGTCACCCAACTTCTAAGTGACACACCGCAGGGGTTCAACTCCGACCTTTTTGGAATCACCAGACTTGGTTCAAATCACAGCACCGCCATTACTAGCTGTGTGTCTTTGGACAGGTTACTTCCCTTCTCTGAGCTCTAGCTTCCTCATTTGGAAACAGACACCCAATGCTGATGTCTCTAAAGTGCTTAACACAGTGTGTGGCACAACAGTGAGAGCTGTTCTTACTGCTACCGTTATTCAGCCCTATCAGCAGCTCAGTGGACACCAAGCATTCAGAGAGACAAAGAAAGACACAGGCGGAGGCAGGCAGACATCACGCATACCCACTCTCATATCCTGGCACTGCCTGTGTGAAGATGACAAATGCACATACACATAAGTGCCTGGCCACACACCCTAGGAAAACCCAGCAGTGCACACAGACTTGGACACGTGTGCCCACACGTGGACCCAGATGACGGCTGAAAAGACAGCAGTCATAAGCAGCAAGCACCCTGGCTCACACCTATGAGACAAAGGAGTGGGTCTGTGGCTGCTGGTGTTGCTGCCACTGAGCCATTCTAGCTGTTTCTGCATGCCAGGGGAGGGAAGCCAGGCTCTCACAGGGCCCGTGAGTCACAGGCCTGATGCAATCCCTTTAAAAGGCTCATCTGCTGGTGCAAGAAGCTGATTCACGGAGGGCGTGGTTGCTGGAAGAGGAGGAGAAAGGGACCGAAACTGCAGCAGGAGGGACTGAGGTTAGATGCTGGAATCGTTAATAGGAACTCTTAACTGTAGACCTCCCTGGTAAACTCCAGGGATCTCCAGGTTGAAGCTGGCCATCTTCGGAATTTGTATAAAGGCGAGGGGCCTAGAAGCAAATGAATTGTGAGCGCTGCGGCAGGAATTCCTGTTTTTCATTGAGCTTCACTGCAGCACTTTCCGCACAGAGTTCCAGGATCCGGGAAATGGGGATCGAGGAAGAGTCCTATTTCTGATAAATGCACTACAATTGGCCGACCTTCCAACTGCCGGAGACTTCCCCCAGCCGGGCACGGAGAGAGTAGGGCACGCGAGGTTCTGTGGTGTCAGGGCGGGGCGGGGCCTCCGCCCAGCCTCGCCGCACACACAGATAAGCGGTAAGTACCGCCCCCTTACCGTCTCAGCTTCCAATCGTTTCACAGGCTTCGGCCCGGGCCCCACCCTGAACCAATCCTCAATCTGGCTCTGGCCCTTTGCCTGAAGGCTTCCGCCCATTGTCAAGATGGCGCCCCAATCCGTGGGCGTGGGGCTGTGGACCCGGGCGAGGGGCGGGCCGGGGCAGGGGCGGGGCTGCGGCCCTGGCCAGGGAGGGGGCGGTGCGTCACTTCCGTTGTCAGGTGGCGGCGCCGCAGCCATGGAGGGAGGCGGCGGCGGCTCGGGTAGCTGCGCTGGGAGGCGGCGGTGAGCGGCTCCCACGCCCCCGGCCCGGCCGCGGCCCCCGGGACGGAGCGCCGAGCAACCGCGGCTCCGGGCTACAGACTATGGGCGAGCAGCGCTGACGACCCGGGGAAGGTGAGGGCGGGGGTCCCGGAGCGGTGAGCCGGGAAGGGGTTGCGTGCTGGCGGAGCGGGCCTCAGTGGCTGTGGCGGTGGGACCGGGGTGACAGCCCGAGGCCATGCGGCGGCGACAGAAATAGCAACAGCTAATGCCCTCTCCTGTGCTGGGGGGTCTACCTTTCTCAGGCGGCGGGGGCTGCTGCGCGCCGGGTCCGGGGCGGCCGCGGGAAGCCTCAGTCCCCGCCGCAGCCCTGGGAAGTGGGCACTGGCAGTCTTGCCCAAAGTCACTCAGCAGTAAGTGGAGCAGCTGGCGTTTGAACCTAGCCAGGTTTTTCCAGAGATACCTTCTGCCTCTCCATGCTTCCCTCCTGACCCGGAGGGTGACTTGAAAGTTAGAACGGGTCCCCAGGGAGAGCCAGCCAGGGCTGCCTGCAGGAGAACTCACCCATTGGCACGGGCACCATAGCTGCTGGGGAATTTTCGCATCCCGGGCGGCGTTCAGGTGCGAGTCAGAGCTACCTGCTTGCCAGGGCTACGTTTGGCCAGCCTTTTTCAGGGAAAGAGCTTGCTGCGGTCAGTGTTTCACCTGCCCTGCCGGGTCAGGCCCGCCCGTTCCCACGCCACTTGGCCCCACCTTCCAGCAGGAGCATTCGGATTCCAGATGCCGCGTTCTTTGCCCACCTCCACTCCCCAGGCTTGATGCCCTTTTGTTGGCGGAAGGAAGAGATGACAACCACTTTCTGTGGCTGGATAGACTTTGCTCTGTTTTAAGACACTGGAGGAAACCGGTTGGCTTTGCTTGGTATTGAGAACCAGTGGGAAAGAGGGTAGTCATGAGATGGTAGTCATGCTGGGCTGGGCGCCTTTCCCTTTTGGCTGAGTAGTTTTGCATGAGATAAGGAAGAGCCAAATGTGTAATTGTAGAGCCAAAAGAATCTTTGTTTGTAAACAGTGCTTGAGAGCTCCTCCAGTGCTCCTTAATGGCCCTCATGTGCCAACTCGTTAGATCTAGACAAACCCAAGGTAGCCCTCATTCATTCATTCATCACTTGACAACAACAGGTTCCTTGCCTGGAGAGGCAAATGCTACATAGTATAGTGGTTAAGCGTGGGTGTTGGAGCCAGACTTCCTGAGTTCAAATTCTGGCTCAGCAGCTTTCTAGCTGTGTGACCTTGGGCACATTGCTTAACCTCTCTGTGCCTCAGTGGTCTCATCTGTAAAACAGAGGTAATAACACAGAGTTGTTATGAAGATTTTAAAAACTAGCACATATAAAACACATAGAACCTTGTCTGGCACATAATAAGAGTTCAGTAAATGTTAGGTATTCTTATTTCAAGGAGTTCATGGTTCAGTTAAGGGAGACTGACCTGTAAACAAATAGTCGAAATGTGATCTAAAAAAGCTAGTAGCAGCAGGAACAGAGTGCTGGGAGAGCCCAGCAGAGGAAGCTGCTAAGTCAGCCTATGGTGTGGAGTGGGGGTGGGGGGTGCACTGGAAAGGCTTAGCAGAAATGATGCTGGAGCTGAGTCTAGAAGAAAAGGAGGGGGAGGCTTAGCCAGGTGGATATGAAGGGGAAGTTCTACTTAGAGAGAGGGAAAGACAAATAAACTCATACTTTATTCCAGAAGCCTCAGGTTGTTCAATATAGTGGTATGGAAGTTGACATGGTGCAAGGTGAAGTAGTATAGGTTGCCAAGAGAATGCTGCTTTGATGATTTAGGACTTTATGACCAAGGCAGTGGAGAGCCAGTGAAAAGGTTTTAAGCAGAGGAGTGACATGATTGGATTCATGTTTTAGAAAGATCTCCCTGGAGTCTCAGTAGAGGAGGCAGGAAGAGAAGAAGAGAAACTAAAGGGCTGGAGACCTTTTCAGAGATCACTGCAATCTTCTGAGGGAGGAAAGTTGGTGCTGGGGTGGTGCGTCTTTGCCGAGAAAGCACTGTGCGCACCCGGTGCCAGGTGGCAAGCTCTCTGCATTGGCCTGGGCTTCAGTGCCTGGCACATGTGCCCTCTCTTCCTGGGATTGTAGGTCACTTGAGCAACTGGGGAGATGAGGCTGCCCTCTCAGAAGGCCAGTTGTAAGGAGTGCTGCATTTGCTTGCTTGTGCTTTTAATCCGACCTTTGGAGAAGGCAGTAGGTTGTAGTGGTTAAGAGCTTACTTGGCTCTGCCATCAGACAGATGTGGGTTCTAATCCCAGCCCTGCTGGTCACTAGGAGTTACTTATTCTCTCCATGCCCAGCTTTCTCATCTGTAAAATGGGACAATAAGAGTACCTCCCTAGTAGGGCAGTTGTGAGGATTAAGTAAGATGCTGCAGGTTGAGAACTTAGCACACACCGAGTAGTAAGTGTTTGGTACACGTTAGCTGTTATTATAGGCTGCAGGAATGAACTTCCAGGAATTAGTTGAAGCAATTTGTGGCGACTAGAACTGTGTCCCACTGAGCTGTCAGAAGTGTCCTAGGGGATCACAAGATTATGGAATTTTATTGTATTCTTTCTGAGAAGGAAATCTATGGGGAGTTTACCCAGTCTGTATGGGAGCCATGCAGACGATTCAGCTCAGCTCTTTAAAAGAACCATTTTTAAAACTAGAAATAAGGGCCGGCCCGGTGGCGCACTGGAGAGTGTGCCGATTGGGAGCGTGGTGGCCCTCCCACCGAGGGTTCGGATCCCATGTGGAGACCAGTTCCCGCTCACTGGCTGAGCGCGGTGTGGGCGCAACACCGAGGGTTGCGATCCCGTTACCGGTCAGTAAAAAAGATAAAAAGGAAAAAAAAAAAATAGAAATAAGACTGCTGAGAAAAAAATAGTATTTTAAAGCATACATGGGAGAATATGTATTTTGAGTTTCTTCCAGGTATGTCCCAACGAGTGATCCTAATCTCGTGCCTGGACTGGCATCATCGGGAAGCATCACACACATTGCATGTGGTGGCTCAAAATATTGAACCCCGGGTTGGCCAGTTGGCTCAGTTGTTTAGAATGTTGTGTTATAACACTAAGGTAAGGGGTTCAGAGCCACATACCAGCCAGTCTTCCACAAACAAAAAAAAAAAATGAAGAACATATAGAACCCCAGTTCCACAAATATGAGCTTCCATATGTGGCTGGGGGTGTGCTGGTTACTGGGGGAAGGAGAAGGATGGAGGGGCAAGCACTGCCCTGGAGGAGGTTGTCTTCTAGCAGGGACAGAGAGGGACAGGGGTGGTCTCCTAACCAATCAACATTTGCACAGAGCTTGGCAAGTGTCTCTCAGAAGTCTGTGCAGCATATGGCGGGAACCACGCAGAAAGAATGATTCACCTTGGGGATGAGGAGGAGATTGGGGAGAACTTTGGAGAGCCCTTAGAACTTGAACTGGATCTTAAAGAGTGAATTGAGTTTTCTGGGGGTCCCTGAATCACTCCAGGCAGGGGGAAGAGCATGGCACAGGCATGGATATCTGCTGGTGCATGTGGCACTTAAGGAACCACAAGGGGTTTTAGCACAGGGTGTGAAAGGGACCTGGCTACAGAGGTAGGCAGGCACCAGTGCTAAGGTGCTTGAGCTTTGTATTCTGTCGGTGATGGATGCCTTGTTCAAGTGAAGGAAACACGCCATTAGACCTGCATCTTCCAAAGAGCCCTCTGGCTGTGGATTGGGGAGAGAGTGAGTCTGGAGTCCCCGTAGGAGGCTGTTGCGGTAATCACAGCAAGGGCTGATGGGGTTTGGATCAGGACAGAGGCAGTGGGATGGAGAGGAAGGGCAAGATCAGAGCTGTTTTGTGGAAATAAACTGGACTCTTGGAGTGTTTAGAAGTGACAGTTGAGGGAGGAGGAATGGTAGCAGTTGACCCTGAGGTTATTGGTTTGGGTGACAGAGTGAGTGATAGTGCAGAGATAGGGATGGCTCAAGGAGAAGATAATGGCCAGTGAAATCTGCCAGCTCCATCCAGGAAGCCCTGAGCTCACCCTCATGGGAGAGGATCAATTACAAAGTCTTGTAGAACTGTGTCCTGCTTTGGGCCAGGCTTCCCTCCGGTGTTGCCTGAGTCAGCACCTGGGAGGAGGGCAACTTCTTTTCCTGCCCCTTCCCTCTGCCTCAGGTTTGATTAGGGAGGTGAACTTCAAGTTTCAGAAACTTCTGTTGCTGAGTCTGCAAAACTCCTATAATTTCTACAGCTTTGAAATGCTCCTCACGGGGACTGGCTGGTTAGCTCTGTTGGTTAGAGAGAAGCTTTATAACACCAAGGTCACAGGTTCGGACCCCTGTGCTGGCCAGCTGCCAAAAAAAAAAAAAATGGTCCTAAGAGTAGCCCTTCCATCTGGTGATATACACCCTGATTTAGCAAGCTACAGCCAACCAATGGGTTGCTAAACACAGTGGACCCTCAGGGGACAGGCAGCTTTCTCAGCACTCCTGGAGATCTTATCTAGAGAGAGACCTTGAAATTGAATTTACTCTCTGATGCTGGGTCAGCAGATTGAGCCCCTCTTCTCACCTAGGACTCACTCAGAACCATCAGAGAAGTAAGAGGAAGCTGCCCCAGTGCCTTTGAACCCTGAATTCTCAGGGAGCCATGAACCATCCCTAAATTGGATTGGGCTATGGAGAGGGGTATGCTGGTGGGCAGGCCTTCCAACATGCCCTTTGGAGTTTGGTAGATTTTCACAAGATTTATCCTTGGGTTTGTGGTATAAAGAAGGTAGATGAGAAAGTTGCCTGAAATAGGAGGATTTCTTCTTGCTCAGGTGAGACTGTGGCCTTGAAGGTGGCCTGGGGCCCACAGCAGCCCATGCATATCTTCCCAGTCTCTGTCATCAAGATCCAAAAGGGAAAAAGACAGTATTGCTTGCTTCAATTTACTTACTATCTTAAAGATGGTTCCACTTTGGCACATTCACATCTGGGTCATTTTTGGCTACATTGTGTCACGTATTTGTAATTTATTCAACGAACTCTCTGCTGATAAACACTTAGGTTATTTGCTGTCTTTTGATCTCCAAAGCAAACTGAAGTGACTTTCTTCATACATATGATTTTGCCCACCATAAGTATCTGCAGGATAAATTCCTAGAATTGGGGTTGCTGCCTCAAAGAGTACCTTTTATTATTTTTTTTAAAGTATATTTAGGCTCCGTGTGTGTGTGTGTGTGCGCGCGCGCGCGTGCATGTGTGTGTGTGTGTGTGTGTGTGTGTAGGGTAGGGTAGTGTAGTGTAACCAGTAAGCGGATCGCCCTTGGCTTGGTGTTGCCCGCACCACGCTCAGACAGTGAGCACACCAGCCATCCCTATATAGGATCCAAACCCGCGCTTCTAGCGCCGCACTCTCCCGAGTGAGCCACGGGGTCAGCCCTAGGCTCACTTTTAATAAACTGGAGCAGCAAGTGAAACTACTCTTGGGTTGAGTAGATGGGTTGAATTGAGGGGATGCTGAGATACCCTCTACAGCCCACCAGTGTTCATTCCTGGCTATGCAGTCTGTCTGGGTGTGAGATCAGGTTCCTCAGAGCTTAGCAATCTACAGGCCTGATGATGTCCCTGTTGGAAAGCACCAGAGGTAGCAAAACTGAGAAGGTTTCTTATCACTCCGAGTGAAGCTCTTCCCTCTAAATATGTTTACAGACTGCCACCTGCTTGGCAAAAGAGATAGAGACAGAGGACCTTTAGCTCTTAAGGAGTTTGCAACCCAAGGGGCCAAAAGGAAGAGAGAGTGAGGTGGTCTTTTGTAGTGGGAATTGGCAAGAGCAAAACGGATGTGCCTGTCATCCGTCTTTCGGTTTGGGGCAGAGCTGGTGTGAGATGTGTTAAGGGGACAGCAGTGCTAGGGAGAAGTTCAGTTCATCTCCTTGGGAGACCTTGGGACTGGCATAGCCCAGCATCCCATGGGGATTTTGGACCCGCATTGCTGGCATCTGCCAACTCTGGAGAGTGTGAGTCCTGCTACTTATTTGTAATAAGTATGGAGCTCCCAGCATTACCATGTTTGGGCTACCATGTTCTGACTCCTTCTAAGGTGGTTTCTCCTGAAAGAACAGAAGGAAACCAGCATTGCCTTCCAGGTCCTTCGCTATGTACCCTACAATACATTATTGAATCTAAGGAAGTAGGGGTTTCCTCTGTTTTACAGAGGAGAACACCCAGGCTCAGAGGGGTTAAGTAGCCCATCGCTGTTTTGACCAGTAAGTGCAGAGCTGGGATTTCCAGCCCACATTTGCATGACTGTAGGGGCCATGCTATTCCCTTCCTCCATCCTGGCCAGGCTCTGGCCCCAGGGAGCCCAGCCCACATAGGATCTTGGATTAATGGAGCCATAGGGCTGGAAGGGACCTTGGCAAAGCTGAACCAGTCCCTTCTTTGCCAGAAGAATGGAAACTGCTACTGCCTGGAGACAGTCCTTTCCCCTCTTGCCCTATGGGTAGTGGGTAAGGAGACTTTCAACCATGTCACCCAGCAGTTAAGGGCCTAAGCTCAGATCAGACCTGGCTTCAGAGCCTAGCTCTGCCACTTGCTAGTTGAGTGACCTTGAACAAGTCAGTTCCAGTCTCCAACCCATTTCCTCCTCTGTAAAATGGGCATAACAATCTCTGCACCTAAGGTAATAACAAGGATCAGACATGAGGTGTTGTTGTCTGTAGCATGTTCAGCCTAGTGCCTTAGTCAGGCCCCAGGAGCCAGTTCTGATGAGGTCCAGGTGAGCTCTTTGCAAGAGATGTCCTAAGCCAGCTTCCAGCTCTTATGGGTGCCAGGCGGCAAGCAGGAAGTTCTTTATAGGCATGTTTGCAAGCTGCCTGGGAGAGCTAAAGCTTACCAGGGGTATTGGTTTTGTCCCTTCCATCCCTCACTCTCCTGATGCCCCCATGCACTGGCACACAGGCTTACACATCTGGGGCATTTATGCTTACACCTGTCCCCCTGCCATATCCTCTCAAGTCTGCCTTCTCTAAGGCCCAGCCTCCCCTGATTCCACTACTGCTCTGACCAATTCTAATGGGTTCATAAAATCTTTAGATTTTCAACAGTTATTATAGTAGCCTGTGGTAAAATAGTTAAACGATACAGAAAAATATAAAATGAAACTCTCTCTTCCCTCCCTGGGCTCCTAGTTCTATTGCCTGGAGGTATCCACTGTTGAATTTCTTGTAGATATTTCCTATGCATATTCAAAGATATGTGTAGTTTTTCCTTTTTTATCCAAATAGGATCATATTATACATGTAGTACTACAGTTAGCTTTTGGGGGAACATATCATAGACATCTTTATCAGCATGTGTGGACCTAGTCTTAAAGGCTGCATAGTATTCCATTGTCAGGATGGAGCACAGTTAGTTAACCAGTCCTCTCTTGGTGGACATTTAGGTGGAGTCCTGTCTGGGATGCGTCTGTGTGTTTTGATTTTTGTGGTTTTGATTTTTGTTGCTACACATGGTTCAATAGGGGCTGTCGTTGAGCACATTTATCTTTGTGAACTTATGCAAGTATATTTGTAGGATAAATCCCCAGAACTGGAATTGCTGGGCCCGAGGCATGTGCATTTTCTTTTTCTTTGTTGGCTGTAGTTTCATGAACATTTTCTGCACACCTGCTGGGCCTGTGCAGGGCCCCGGGGACTGGAGGTGGAGAAGACCCCTCTTGAGACATACACTGGAGCAGACATGTAATGAAAATGCTCTTGCCGGTGCACGGATAGAGTGTCTGTCAGTGGTGGCTCCTGGCCCTCATGATCAGCCGTGTCTGCTCTCTCAGCAGCTCAGAGCAGGTGAAACCCTCGTGTGGGCCCACCCGACTGAATGGCCAGCTGAGGGCACTCTGGTGGCAGAGCCCACCATCCACCTCTCTAATCACACCAGGCAGTTTCTTGCCCCTCTGAACAGCCATAGCCAGCAGCATTCAGTAAGAATGCAAAAAGCAAACTATATTGTTCACTGTGAAAGCTGTGAAATTTAATTTAATTTTTTATAGAGGCACTTAAGGAAAGACAGTTTGCTGGCCCCCGTCCAAACTGCCTTTCTCACAGGATGAGTGTGGTGATTTTTGCTGTTGAAAACAGTATAAAGAGAGAATCACATGCACCTAGGCCTGGCCTGGGCTTTCCTGTCTGTCACTCTGGAAATCTGGGATAGAAAGAAGGATGCTTAACATTTGTCTAGTGCCTCCTACACACTGGCTCCTGGCAGTCCTCAGGGGAACCCTCACCAGGGGCAGCACTGTCCCTCTCCTCCAGGTGAGGAGACTGCAGAACAGAGGAACACATGTCCAGGTTGCACAGTGTACAGAGTGGCAGCTCTCAGACTTACCCAGTTGTTCTTTGGTCACTTGCTGTTTTTTCCTTGCTTGGTTTGGGCTATCATGGGTGGCAAGAACTTGAACTCCACATGGGACCCCATGGCAGGCTTTGTTCTCAGACTGAGTCACCACACAAAGCAGTAACTAATGATTTGCACTGAGGGGACTCTTAGTCACATGCTCATGCCAGGATCTCCCTTGTTGCAATCTTCTCTTCTAGCCCAAGTGAACCAGGCTGGCATGACAGGGAAGAGTTGTCAGTGACTGGTGGTCATCTGCCCTGCAGATGGCAGAGGCCCCCTGCAGAGCCAAGAGGCCACCATGAATGTCTCCCAAGCCAGTGTGCTTGGCTGCTTCCCAGGCTGCTTCTCTGGGTGGGGGATACCCGGCCAGAACAGCCCTAGAAGAAGCTAAGTCTGTCCCTTCCTCCTCGACACCCACACACAGTGACGGATTATTTGTTGTCACATCAGCTGCTTCCGGAGGCCCCTGGGAGGGGTAAGCTGGTGGCAGGGCTGGTGATGCTGCCCTGGATTCTGCTCTGGTGGCTCTCAGAGTGACTGCTGGTGAAGTCCCTTGCCCCTAGGAACAGCCAGCGGGTTTAGTGTCCTCAGGGACTGGTTTCTTACCCTATTTATCTTTTCCCCAGAGGAAGCTGCAGAGAGAGCTTCTGTTCACTTCTGTATGTATATCTACGAGGCTTTTTCTTCCAGAATGGGTCTGGGACACATCCTTCTGTCCAAGGGCCTTTAGCTTCCAGACTCTCGAGTGCAGCCTTCAAGGAGGCATGGAAGAGTTCAGTGGGGACTTCCTCAGGCAGTGGGGTAAAGAGGGACATCACTGATTACTCAGTCTCCTTGTGTGGGGCTCATCCATGTATCTTGCCTCCTGGAGAAGACGAGAGCTGCATCCCTGAGCTGCAAACATTGGGCTTCCAGGTCCCTCCTAGCCCCCAGGCCTGCTGTGCTCAGCAAGTTGGAGTCCTGCTGAGGAAAGCCAGTGGCAGAGGATGTGCTGGGGACAGGGGGAGAGGGGAGGCTGGCGCAGGGCCCTTTTTCTGACCGCCCCTCCCACTTCCCACTGGCTGAGTCACTTCCTCCCTGGCTGCAGCAGGTACTCTCCCACAGGCCTGGAGCAAAGCAGGCTTGAGAGGGTGGGGTTTACCCTGTGCAAAGAGAGATCTCTGGTTAGAAGCAGCGGCTGCTGCTTCACTCGTAACCCCTGAGGCAGTAAAGCACAGACAGCATTTAGAGAATTATGTGATGTTATGTATTCTTGACAAATTGGGGCCATACATATCCTGCATTTTAAAAATGAACAAAAACATTATTCTGTTTTGGAAGAGTGAAGATGACAGCACATGCATGAATCTTTGTCATCAGGGAGTCCTGGCTGAAGTCGAGGGATTGCTAATCCTCCTCTCCGTCCGCCTGCCCATCCCCCCAGCATCCATCCTGAGCACAGAGCAAATGGCTTCCAGTGGGTTCCTGGGGAGATTGCTTGTAGTCATCATGCTCCCAGGGAGAGGGCTCATGTCTCCTTCACAGATGGCTATCATTCAAACTCAGTGGAAAAGCCCTGAAACTCCAGCCAGACTCGTAGAAGTAGAAGTGAACAGACCTCAGGGAACTTTCTAGGACGGTGACCTGGGCCAGGGTCTGTAGGCTTTGGCTTCTCGTAATAAAAACAGGAATTTTTATAAAGTTGTGAGAATTAAAGAGAGAACTTAGGAAACACCAAGAGTGGTTTGTGGCAAGCAGTAGGTGCCCATCAAATGATGGTTAAAAAGGTCTGTGCCTAGAGAGACTTGCCACAGGGAGGTCACCTGGGCACGTGGCAGGGAACATTCACTTCTCCCCCAGCAAAGCCTTCGCAACACCGCCAACCACAGGATCCCATCCGATGCTTCAACTGTCTTGTGAAGGAGGGAGATGAGGAAACTGAGGCCCACGAAGGGTGGGCCACTATTTCAGGATCACAATGCAAGTGAGTGTCAAAAGCTGAAATTTGAACCCTGGCTTACATGACTCCAAAATCCACCTTGCTCTCCCAACTGGCATTTGGGTAACTGGTCTATGGTTTGAAACCCTTGGTTCTGAGGGCTACAGATTCCTCTTGGTTTCCTGGGCTGACTTTGGAGATGGAGAGGAGGCCTGCAGGGAAGCCAGTGACCCTGGTGGAAGCACCTGCTCATGAGTTTCGGGGTGCAACAGGGTTGGCTCCCAGAGTGCTTGGGTCAGAGAAGGGTGGGAGGGTGTCTCGGCAACCCAGGTTCTGTCTGTCTCAGCCCTTTTCTCCGGAGGGGCCTCACTCAGGGGACACTGAAATGCCTCCTCCAGGGACAAGCAGGGCCCCTCTCCTTCCTTGCTCACCTGCAGCTTTCTGACTTGGCAGCTCCCTGGTTCCAGGAGAATGATTGTTCATAGGGAAGCCTGGAGGGTGTGGTCCTCTCTGGTTCCTAGAACAACGCAGACACAGGGTGGAGAAGGAACAATTGAGAAAGTGGTGTGGTCAAGTAGAGAGAATATGGGATTTAGCATCAGAAAACCTGAGTTCATGTCCCAATTCCTTTAACAACTAGCCAGTTCTCAGTATCTCTGAGTGTCAATATTTTGTTCTAGAAAATATTGTGTTTTGTGTGTTTGTGTGTGTCTTGTGTGATCAGTTATATTTATGCATTTGCAAGTACTTTGTAAACTATAAAGCCGTGTGCAAAAATTAGTTATGATAGTTAACTTGAGATTGTGGGCCTCCCATGCTGGGGAAGCAAGAGTGGTAGGAATTTTTCTGACCAGCAGAAGGACCTTCACATCACAAACCTGGAGTGGCTCTAGGACCTGTCACTGGTGTGAAGGGGCAGGCCAGGCTGTCACACACACTCCCACATCTTGCTGCAGGAAAGCAGATCTTTTTGCTAGATTAAAAAGGGATTTTTCCCCATCAGGGACTGGTCCATCCCTTCATCAGTAGGGGTTCTGCACAAGCTGCAGGCATGTGGTGAATGCATTTAATTCCTCAGTGGGAGTTGCTCTCTAGCAGCAAACACTATCTAAGCACAGCTCCTGGTGATCAGCCAGCATAGACCCCATCCTGTCCCTGCGTTTCTGATGTGGGACTTTTCCTGAACAAGCTATCCCAACACCAGTGCAGTCCCAGTTAGTTGCAGCAGTGACACCCTGTCTCCTGCCATTATCTGTCAGATACCAGCTAATCTGACCATCTGTACTTTCTTCTGGGTCCCACTCCAACCCCTGGCCTCTAGTTGGGCAGAGTGTGCCTGCAAACCACACCTTCTACCTCTCTTTATTCAAGTGTCTCTGTCCCCTGCCCTATCAGGGGCTTTAGTGCCTTCTAGATGCATAGCAGTGCCACTCTGTTTTCTCTTTCAGCAGTTTGTCAGGTGTTGGGCTGTGTTCAGGGAAGCAGAGATGGATTGGAGTTGCTCCCTCTGGGGAGTCCACTGCCTGGGATAGGGGTGCCAGGCAGATAAATCAATGATTACAGCACATTGGCAGGGGATAGAGGTGTGCTCAAGTGCTCTGGGAGCTGGGGGAGGAGCAGCCAGCTCTGGCAAGAGTCCTTTGATGAAGACTTGCTGTAGGAGGTGACACTTCAGTGAGGACTGAGGGAGAAGGACGAGCCAGCCAGGGAGAGAAGGGCAGGGCAAGGGTGTTCATGACACACTCAGGGAATTGTGAGTCATTTGGTGTGGCTAGATTTAGGATGCATATAAGGGTAGTGAGGCCGGAGAGGTAGCCTGGTCTGGTCAGCTGCTGAGGAGTTTGAGTTTCTTCCTGAGGACCGTGGGAGCCTTTGGAGGACCTCCATAGCAGACAGATAGAGCTAGTGCAGCCTGCTGGAATCTATCCAGCCCCGATTACCCAGATAGCTGAGGTAGGGTCTTCCGATGGACTGGCTACCCCATCAGCCCAAAGGGAGCAGTATCCCACCATCCTGCACCTTTGAAACCCTTTGAAGTTGCACTGCAGATAGATGCCACCAGGTGGCAGACCCAGGGATTGCACTGAGGCCTCATTTGGGAGAGGGGACCGCACAGAACTGAACCCCTGTTCATACCAGGCTTGCTTTGCCCAACAAGTATGAGATTCCAGGTTGTGCCACTGTGGGCTGCATACCCACATGCAATTCCCTTCGAACCTGTGAATCAGGTCTTGGGAGCTATTCCAGCAGGTTGAACTTTCTCCTCTGCCTCCAGGTACCTGAGAGTAAGTTACAGACATTGTGACCCTTCACACCTAGACACTTGAGCATATATCACCTAAAAACAAGGACATTCTCCTATATACCCACAACACAAGTTTCAAATTCAGGGCATTTAACTGATTCAATACTGTCATCTACAGCTAGCTAGCTAGCTCAGTTGGTTAGAGCACGGTGTTGTAACACCAAGGTCAAGGGTTCAGATCCCCTTACCTGCCAACTGCCAAAAAAACCAAAAAAAACCACAAAACAATCGTCTGATATACAGTCTATATTCAGAGTTTTGCCTGTTGCCCAGTCATGTCTTTTATCACTTTTTTTTTTTTCCAGGATCACCCATGCTTTTCTTGTGTCTTTAGTCTCCTTTAATTTCAAATATTTCTTCAGCTTTTCTTTAATTGTCTGGCATATAGGCCCATTTTGTTGAATGTCCCTGTTTGGGTTTATCTCATGATTAGATTCAAATCGTACATTTCTAGCAAAAAAAAAAAAAAAAAAAAAAAAAAACATAAGTGATGTATCTTTATTAAGTGCATTATGTCAGGAGGCACATGATGTCAGTTTGTTCCGTAATTGGTGATATTAACTTTGACTATTTGGTTAAGGTTGCAGCTTGCTTTTTTAAAATTGTAGTATATTCACACGCAGTGAGTTTCACAGATCTTTAACTGTACCGTTCAGTTGTTTTGACAAATGCACACACCCAGAAGCTATGTCCTTCAAATAGTAAAAGTTTTATAGCCCAGTATATGTGTTCTTCCGTCCTCTCTCAAGCCTGCTCCAAGTGATCTTGAGCTAGAGACACCAGTCTTAATTCCAGACTCCTCCCCTCCTCTGCATCACCCCCACCTGGATCGTGATGACAGACCCAGGGTGGCCTCATCATTCTGGATAGTCCCTTACCATGCCCCAATAGATGGTTGCCAGCTGGTCCTCCAGCCTTCGCCTGCAGAGTGAGGGTCTCTGCTCCCCACAGTCCAGTGAGCAAGAAGATGAGATGTTCTGTGCCTCTGCCCAAAAGAGCAGGCGCTCCCGTGACCCACAGCACAGCTGTCCTCTGCCTTCTACTGCAGAATGCACACCCAGCTCTGCCCAGCACTCCTCTGCCTCTCAGTAGCTCCAGCTCACTCCCAGCCTCCTCTGCTCCCCACTGGGTTGGGCATGTCACTCAGGCTGGCCATCAGACCACTCAGGCCTGTGGTCTCAGGCAGCAGACCGACAGCACGTTCAAGGCCCCTTAAGCCTTCAGTCTATTTACCCTCCCCCTGCTCTCCCCAGCCCCCAACTCAGTGCCTAACTATCCCTTTCTCTTTGGGCAGGAAAAATTCGAAGCTACTGTGTTTAAGCTAATAATAGCACAATTTGTCAAATGCTTACAATATCCTAATAGTTACTCTACTAAACCTTTTCCATGAATTATCTCAGTCTTTAGAACAAAGTTGTAAGTAAGACAGATGGTGACTCTATTTTGTAGATACAGAATAAGTAACTTGCCCAAGAGCTCATCACTATTAAGTGATGGTGTAGAGGTTTGAACCCAGGTTTGGCTTGCTCCAAAACCCCTGCTCTAACTCAGAGGTTCCCAACCAGTGTGAGTTTTTTTTTTTGTTTTTTTTTTTGGTTTTTTTTCCCTTTTTGTCTTTTTCCGTGTCCGGCAACGGATCGCAACCCTCAGTGTCACGCCCGTACCGGACCGGGACCGGCAACGGGATCGCAACCCTCCGTGTCGCACCCGCACCTCGCTCAGCCAGTGAGCGGAACCGGTCTGTATGTGGGATCCGAACCCTCGGCAGGAGCGCCACCGCGCTCCCAAGTGGCACACTGTAGCAGTGCGCCACCGGGCCGGCCCCCAACCAGTGTGAGTTATAAGCCAAGATGGTGATCCCTTCAGCCTCAGAGTGACTGGACCAGGCATGGGACACCTGGGGCCCCCAGGCTGTTTCCTTTCCCCAAGCTGTACAGATGTCTTCTGCCTCTGTTGTGAGGTGAAAAACCATGGTGGTCTGCCTCTCAGTGCCCTTGGGCAGAGACTTGTTTCTCCCTCCCTCCTGGGATTTGGTATGGGTCTGGGCACATAGACCTTTAACCAGTGCATGGCAAATAGGATTGAGGCCAGGGATGGGTGGGGGGCTCTGTGCTTACTTCCAGGTGCCAGGTGGGCTGGATAGAGGTGCAGGATCACTGCCTTCAGTAGACTGCCAGAGGTAGAGACCAGAAGACAGAGAACTGAATGGCTCAGGCACATTTGTTCTTTATTAATTTATTTTCGACAGCCAGGAAACACGAGGATGGGGCTAGGGGCTGCTGACAGGGACAGCTTGAATACTGAAGCTGTTGGCTCAGCCTGACCCTGCTGAGCATACATAGTAGAGTAGATGTAGTCCTTTGCAGAGTAGACATAGTCCTTTGGCTCAGGTGGGCATTGGCAGGTGCTAACAAATAGTGGCTCCCAGCTGCTGTTGTACCCACACACACACATACACACATGCTACAAACCCCAAGTAATCAGTGGCTCAGGATCTGTGGTTTGCTCCTTGCAGGGACTGTCCTTGTGCTCTTTCTTCACTGGTTTGGTTTGCAGGGTCACCATCTCTCCAGAAACCCAGAGGTTGCTGTAAGAAGCCTAGGACAGGGTTGAGTGTAGAACTCTCTAAACATGTGGGCAGGCCCTGCTGCCGCCCCTCATGTTTGTTGGGGGATGGGGCATCTGTATGAGTATACAGTGAGTGGGGACCATGCATCTGACCCACACATGTGCACTCCTGTTTGGACACCTATGAGAATGCTTCCAGGTCTGAGTGATGGGACCCTCTATATCTTGGCCAGGCTTCAACCTGGAAGTTGGGTGGAGTTAAGGATGGACTGAGCTGGGAAGGACAGTGACTGTGTCTCATTAGCGCAATAGCATCTTTCTTTGCAGCCCACCTCCCTTTGGAGGTAGGATACTATACTGCTATATAGTACCCTACCTGTCTGTGCCCCACTCAACTCTTCTGTATTCTGTCATACTATCCCACTGGACTCTGGGCTTCTATAGCCTTAGGACCCTTATGTGTCTCTGATGGCCCAGCCTTCGTTGCCTTGCTGAGAGGTCTGGACTCATGTTGCCCCAGCAGCTTTAGGGTGAGATGACCTTAAGCCCACATAGAGAGCAGGGATCAGGTGTCCCCATGGATGGACGGGATCTGTCATGGGAGCTGTCCTAGAGCTGAGAGGTCTCCTTGTGCTGAGGCCTACAACTTGCTCCCTAGGCGTGGCAAAGCAGATGGAGGCCCCTGCTTTCAGAATTAAGGAGCATAGCTGCAGCCTGCAGAGGTGGGGGTGCCAGGCTGGCCTCTACCCCTCAGCCCCATTGTTGCCTCACTGAGCTTCCTGTTGAGTTCAGGTTCTAAGGGGACTGGTGCTGACTTGTGAGGATAGAATGTTAAAGAGTTGACAGATTCAAACCTCCAGAGACTTCTAAGCCAGGATGTTGAGTTCTTAGGCAGCTGAGCAATGGGCCCAGGAAACACCAGCAAAATAGCTGCATCTGAACCAGGCTGGGCTCAGGCCCTTCACCCCACCCTGAGGACCAGGCATCTCTGGAGGGGCCTGGGCCCCAAGTCCTTCTGAGACCAGAGTAGCTAGAGCTTCATCATCACGGATCTCACTGTGAAGCCAGAATTGCTCAGAGCAGGCCTCCCCATAGGAGCATTTGTGGACCATTTGCAGATGTGTCTCTGGAGGCATGCACATCAGGATGACTTGAGGGTGGGCAGGTTCTCCCCATACACAAGCAAGGAGTGGGGTCAGGAGCATCTGTCCCAGGAGCTTTGTATTTGCTCAGTCCCCTAGTGAACCGAGAGCAGCTTTTGATTTTCCAGGCCTGCCTCTTCATGAGGCCTCCATTGCCTCATCAACTCCAGGTAGCATGAATGGGCATTCAGGAAGGGAGGTGGCCGTGCTGCCTCTTCCCCCACCAGCATCTTTTTCCTCTCCTTGCCCGTCTGCTCCCATCCTTCTGTCTGCCTGCATCTTGGAGCGGTTCCCGTGCCATTTGCTTGAGTTGAATCCTGAGTTGAGTGGGTGGGGTCGGACTGAGCCCACTCATTGTCTGTGCTGCAGCTGCTCCCAGAAAACAGTTGTCTAGACCATGCCTGTGCAAAGGCGCGTAGGCAGCATCTGCACAGATGTGACACACTGCTGTTGTGCTCCCCAGGGAACTGGGAAAGAGAGAGGAGGCTTAGTGTGCCAGGGAAGAGAGAGGACAGAGTCACAATGCTAGTGATACCAACTTACTACTGGAGTGTTGGCAGTTGAGGACAAGCACAGGGTTGATGACCTGGTAATAACTGTCACCAATTGGAAGGCAGTCATCCATTCATTCATGGAGTATCTGCTGAGCCGGGCTCTGGAGTGCAATAGTTTTTTACACACACACACACACACACATATATATATATATTCCCCCCCTTGTGGAATTTTTAGTGGTGGGGGAATTTTGGGGGGGGGGTGCAGATATTAAACATATAAATACATAATTACAAAATATGGAAGTGCTCTCAGAATTAAGTCATGGCCCTGTTCCTCTGTGGCACAGCTCTGAAAACAGATTAGAGTTGATGGGAGGCAGGCTTGGTAGACTAAACTAGCAGTGGTCATCTCGTCCACTTTCCAGTTCACTGCATGTAGTCAGTCTCCCAGGGTTTAGAGGAATGGCCAGAACAACAGCATGTAAGGATTTAACCTCAGTGGTGAATATGTACTTGTTCTCACTGGGGGAGGGCTTCCAGGAATATCAGCAAAAACAATGAAAGGAAAAGACAGAAATATTTGACTACATAAAAATTTAATCTTTTTTGGGCCGGCCCGGTGGCACACTGCTACAGTGCGCCGCTCGGGAAGCGCGGTGGCGCTCCCGCCAAGGGTTCGGATCCCACATACAGACCAGCGGCTCACTGGCTGAGCGAGGTGCGGGCGCAACACCGAGGGTTGCGATCCCGTTGCCAGTCCCGGTCCGGTACGGGCGCGACACTGAGGGTTGCGATCCGTTGCCGGTCACGAAAAAAGACAAAAAAAAGGGAAAAAAAATAAATAAATAAAAATAAGTAAATAAATAAATAAAGTTAAAAGATGAAGAAAAAACTACATCCTATGTTAGTTATAGCCATAATACATAAATAGCTCCTAAAAACCAATAACACTAATACACACATAGTAATAAAAAATAGAAAAAGAATGGGCTGACCCAGTGGCGCACTCGGTAGAGTGCGGCGCTTGGGAGCGCGGCGGCGCTCCCGCCGAGGGTTCGGATCCCATATAGAGACCGGTCCGCTCACTGGTTGAGCGCGGTGCGGGCGTGACACCGAGAGTTGCGATCCCTTGCCAGTCGCGGTACAGGCACGACACCAAGGGTTGCGATCCCGTTACCGGTCACGAAAAAAGACAAAAAGGAAAAAAAATAGAAAAAGAATATGAAGGAAATTCACAAAAGAAATAATGCATACAACCAGTTAGCATGTGAAACATGTTCTGCCTCAGAAATAATTAAAGAATTATGGGCTGACCCGGTGGCGCACTGGAGAGTGTGCCGCTTGGGAGCGTGACGGCGCTCCCGCCAAGGGTTCGGATTCCATGTGGAGACTGGTTCCTGCTCACTGGCTGAGCGCGGTGCGGGCGCAACACCGAGGGTTGCAATCCCGTTGCCGGTCCCCGGTACAGGCGCAACACCGAGGGTTGCAATCCCGTTACCAGTCAGTAAAAAAGACATAAAGGGAAAAAAAAAAAGAAAGAATTAAAGAATTATGAATTTTAAAAACGGTATACTTTTGTTACCCATCAAATTGGTGATTTATAAGAGTAAGGAAATACTCAGTTTGAGTGCAGGTTCTGGAACTCACTCTGATAAATTGGCACAGCCTTCCAGATAGCAGCCTAGCAGAATGTGTCAAATACCTTCAGAAACATGTGCCCCATGTGACCCTGTAGTTCTGCTTCTCAGATTTATCCTGAGGGAGAGAGACAGCTATGCTAATATATATACTAGTGTGTACATGGCTATTAATAAAAAATAATGGAAAGAACCTAGATGTCCATAAATAGGGGAATGGTTAGATAAATCATGATATATTCAAACCAAGAGACTGTGTAGCTCAAGTGATGCACTTCACCAGCCCCTTTGCAGTCGGCCAGCTTCCCATCTGTGTAGCCTGTATGTGCTGCCTTAAAGGACATCACCTTAGCGCCCAAGTAAAGGAGCTTTGGCTGCTCCTCCAGGCGGGGAGGAGGTGGCAGCAGCTGTGAACAGCAGCAGCAGCTGTGTGATGCATCTCCAAGTCAGAGACTTGCGGGCGGGCTTAGCCCGCAAGGGAAGTCGCTGACTTACTCAGTGAGAAGGGGTCTTTTCTGTCTTGTCTAGAGCTGAGAATGAAGCGGAGAGCATCAGATAGAGGAGCTGGGGAAACGTCGGCCAGGGCGAAGGCTCTAGGAAGTGGGATTTCTGGAAATAATGCGAAGAGAGCTGGACCGTTCATCCTTGGTAAGCTTCTGATCCCCAGGGCAGTGGGTGTGCAGGGGGGCAGGGGCAGGGCACATTGGCTTGCACAGTCTGACCTGCAGACATCCAGACTGAGGTGCCCCTGGCCTGGTCCCTAGCTTCACCGCTTTATGTCAGTGGATGACTTAAGTCACTCTGTACCAAGCATTGTCATTTTTATTGTAGCCACACCAGCCTTAGCTCATCAGTCTCAGCTGAGAGCTAAACTCTGTCTCTTCCTCAGAGAATCCTGTGTGTGCCCCCAGAATGTCGGTGTGCCCATGGGAAGCGCACAGCTGCGTTAGAACCCAATATCCCTCATGCAAGGCACTGCTTTGAGCGTTCTTGGATGGCATGATTCATTTCACAAAGCGTTTTGTGTAGCCGCACCCTCCCCCCCACCTGCCAAACTTCTTGTAAAATTGGCACAGAAATCCTGTAGAGTTCTGAAAGGAGCAGCAGGGCCTTTCTGCATGATGTCTGATTGCTTATCATCAAGCTTGCAGATGGTGTGGGCTCTGAGGACCCCCAACTCTCCTGGCAGCCAGAGACTGGGCATGAGTTTTGCTTTGGGGCAGCATCTTGGACTTACGGGCACATCAGCCTAGCTTCAGTCATTCAGCAAACAGTTAATGACACCTGCCACATGCCAGGCCTCTGCTATTTGCCAGGAATGCAGCAGTGCATAAAATAGACAAGTTCCTGCCCTCACGGAACTTAACATTCTGTGAGGGCAGGAAACAACACACAAGATCTTCACTGGTGGTGATAAGTGCCTCGAAGGATGTGAGAGTGAGGGGGGCCTATAGATAGTGTAGACAAGGAAGGCCTCTATGAGGAAGTGACTTTTGAGCTGACATCCGAGGGTGAGAAGGAGCAGCTATATGAAAAGCAGAGGAGAAGCATTCCAGACAGAAGAACCAGCAAGTGCAAAGGCCCAAAGGCAGGGAAGAGCTTACCCTGTTGGGAATTAAGAGCCCACCTTAGCTAGGGTATGGCCAGGGAAGGGGGATGGAACATACTCAGTTGGAAAGGTGGGCAGAAACCACATTGTACAAGGACTTGGAGGCCAAAGAAGGGACTGTGGGCTATATGTTAAGAATAGCAGGGCATTGGTAATGGTCTCTCTCAGGGCAGTGGCCCTGTGACACCATCTGATTTCTGCTCAGAGAGCTCAGGTGGGGTGCTGTCATAGGACAGCGAGCACTATGCATCTCCAGAAGCACAGAAGGTCCCAAAAGCTGGCACTTGGACAGGCACCAAGTTGACTGTATCAGAATCACCAGGGAACTTGCTAAAGTTATAGTCCCTGGAGCCTCACCCTGGAGTTGCTGATGCAGAGGGTCCAGGTTGCAGCCTGGGACCTCTTTCTTTATCAGCTGCTCCACAGAGATTCTAACATGCACCCAGGGTTCTTCTTGAGAAATGTGCCTGCAGAAGCCAAGTGAATCTCAGGTAAATACACACACACCCCTCTCCATTTTTAGAGAGGTCACCATGAGAACTCTCTACCAGGAGACTTTAGGGAGGTCAGCCCAGTGGGCATGAACTGTGGTGCCCTCCTGACCACACGGTGGCATGATGTGTGATACTGGAAAGTAAGCCAGCGGCTTTCTGTGCCATAGGGCCCCGTCTGGGCAACTCACCAGTGCCGAGCATCGTGCAGTGTCTAGCGAGGAAAGATGGCACAGATGACTTCTATCAGCTGAAGGTAAGTGGGGCATAAGCCTTCCCACCAGCCCACTCCTCTCTCCTCTCCACCTTCACACCTGCATCGCTTGTTTACAAGAGTAGCACCATGTCTTGCTGCGAAGCAATCGAGTTCACACAGTCTCGTTCAGAACAAGTCCTGATTTAAAGAGTTTTATCTCTGCATAAATTACATTGCAATCGCATTCAGAAAAGCGGTTTCACTTCGCACGTTTGTGTGTGAGTTGTGTGCAAGTGTTGTATGGTAGAAAGTGAAGCTTCTGCCTCCCCTCTTCCAGCCATTCCGCTGTGTATAGTAAGGTGTTTGGTTTTTCGGTTTTGTTTTTGTGCTCTCCTGAAGATCCTTACTCTCGAGGAGAGGGGGGACCAGGGCATGGAGAGCCAAGAGGAGCGGCAAGGCAAGATGCTGCTACACACCGAGTACTCGCTCCTGTCCCTCCTCCACACGCAGGACGGCGTGGTGCACCACCACGGTCTCTTCCAGGTGAGTGGCCAGCCCCCACATCACCACTCCCTCCCCAGGCTGGCTCTGGGAGCCAGTGCTTCCTGGGTGTATTAGTCCGTTTTTGTTCCTTTAACAAAGTACATTGAACTGGGTAATTTATAAAGAAAATGAAATTTATTGCTTACAATTTCTGAGTCTGGGAAGTCAAAAGTCCATCTGGTGGTGGCAACAGTGGCCCAGGGGTCTCACATTGCAGGATGGTGGGAGCAGAGAGAGCAAGACAGACACTATTCTTTGAAAGCCCTCAGAACCACGCCCCTGACCACCATTTTTAATCCATTCACTGCTGCATGGTCCTACAATCCAATTACCTCTTCAAGGCTCCACCTTTCAATTACCATAATAGGATTTCCCACCCTCTTAACAGACACAGTGGGGGCTAAGTTTCTAATACATAGAACTTGGGGGACACAATTTAAGCTTCAGTGTGTTTTGGGGGGACATAATTCAATCCACTACACTGGGGCCACAGCCATATGTGGAGCAGCTCACAACACATGTCCCCTGGTGTCCCTGCCATGCTGGGTGCGTGAGGATGTCATGGGCAGGGTGGGCTGCAGGTCTGCCTGGGGTCACACTCGCTGCTGCAGCGCTCCTGTAGCCATGACCACAGCCTGGCAGGAATGCATAATTTGCATATTACAGTGGCCAGGTTTTCTTTGAATGGCCACTTTTCTGAGAACTAGGAAACCAGGAAGTTATATAAAGACATCCAGGCTCCTTCCATCTGTGTTGTCAGGAATCAGCCAAGCCAGGGTAGAAGGGAGCACAGTGAGGAAGAAGCAGCATTTGGAGCCACTGTAGATCACCACAGTTGTTTTTGATACTGACACTCCTTCTGCCTGCTGGGGCATTTCAGTTTGTTTGGCGAATGTCCCTGAGCTCCCGTACTCAGAAGTTCCAGGTCCTTTAGCAAAGGTACTGATTAGCAACCCGTACCCTGAAAAGAGCCATCCTCAAGCAGAACTGAAATCGTATCTCTAGAAATGAAGAGTTAGGTTCAGAATGACCAGGAGGCCTCTTGCTCTTGAGAAGAGATGTGCATACCTGGTCATCTAGGGATTCCCCAGAGGGGACAGTCAGTCTGCTGAAGATGACACCAAGGGCCAGCCTCCTTAAGCTGGTAGGATAAAAGTCCCCATGTCATGCGTGTTTTTGCCTCACTTGAAACCCCTTCTGCAAGGAAAATAAATCTAGAGCTCGCAGCCGCAGTGTCGGTAGCGGTACTGTTTCTGAGCCCAGACTATGGCAGGACCTAAGCACTAGACATGGGCTATCTCTTTCAGTTCTCTCGATACTGGTGAGGGAGGGATTGCTAACTCCCTTTTACAGATGAGGAACTGGAGACCTGAGAGGTTAAGCAAACTACCCCCGGTCCCACAGCTAAGATGTGGTGGAGAAGGGCCGCACCCAGCCATCTGAGACCTGAGCCATACTCTTAACCACTCTTATGTAACTGCCTGCAAGTTCTGCATCCATGAGGAAAGCAGTTGTGTTGGACACACAGAACACCATGTGATCCTGGGAGCTTTCCAAGATTGATCTCTCAGTAACTTCTACAGTCTTCAACACTGGAAAGAAGTCACATTGGTGATTGCTGGAATCTGGGAGTGCCATGGGGGGAAGGTGCCCCAGGCCCCAGGTTTGCTGCCTGTACACTGGACAAAGAAGGCCTTTGGCTTTAAATGCCCAGCCAAGATCCAAATCCTTTACATTATGATCAAAGCATTAAGCCCTAACCTGAGATGTGTTAACCTCAGCCCCTTAGGCCTGGCACTTGGCAGGTGGGAAGCTGAGCAGCCCCACTGCCCAGGCCTTGGTGCTCCACTGCAGCCCTCGACCTCTCATTTGTTTGGATATTCAGCTCCAGAGGAGAGTCCCAAACCCCTGACCTTGGCCCTACCGGTCCACAGCCAAGCCCTGGTCTGCCTCTTGCCTCCCAGGACCGCACCTGTGAAATCGTGGAGGACACAGAATCCAGCCGAATGGTTAAGAAGATGAAGAAGCGCATCTGCCTCGTCCTGGACTGCCTCTGCGCACACGACTTCAGTGACAAGACCGCTGACCTGATCAACCTGCAGCACTACGTCATCAAGGAAAAGAGGCTCAGTGAGCGGGAGACCGTGGTTATCTTCTACGACGTGGTCCGCGTGGTGGAGGCCCTGCACCAGGTGAGGCCCCCGCCCCTGCCACTCCCTTGTGCTCTGGCCCCAGAGCAGCCCGACCTCTATGTGCCACGGAAGCCACCCTTCTTGCTGCTGCTCAGTCTTCCCTTCACCTAAGCATGCTTTGTAGCTGGGAGTGTCTAGAAGGAGAGCGGCTGAATGACATGTTCACTTGGTGAGGCACAGTGCTACAGGCCACAGCACCATTCCTGGTGAAGGCTGACTGGTGATCCAGCAGAGCCCCGTACAGTAATTCTCCATTGTTGAGGGGTGTATTAGTCCATTTCTGTTGCTTATAACAAAATACTTGGAACTGGGTAATTTGTAAGAAAACGAAACTTATTGCTTACAGTTTTAGAGGCTGGGAAGTCCAAAGTCCAGGGAGCACATCTGGAGAGCATCTTTGGTGGTGGCTTTACAACAGTGCAGGAGTCTCACATGGCAGGAAATGGGGGAGCAGGGAGAGAGAGACTCTCACATGCTCTCCTTTTAAAGCCATCAGAACCATGCCCCTGACCATTATTAATCCATTCACTACTGTGAGGTCCTACAATCCAAGCACCTCTTCAAGGCCCCACCTTTCAATTACCATAATAGGATTTCCCACCCTCAACAGCTACAGTAGGAATTAAGCTTCTAATATATGGACTTTGGGGAACACAATTCAAGCAGTCCACAGCAAGAGGCTAAACCGTAGTCTCCCAACTGGGGTTATAAATGCAAGATATACGCCCAAGTGGCCACCGCCTATCTGAGCTTTTTGTAGTATTGGGGTGTCAGGCCCTGAGGGAAGGGTCAGGAGAACCTGAGCCACTGCCTCCATGTGCCACAGCTTCTATGGGCCAAGCCTGCAGCACTTAGTCACAGAATCTGATGGCTCATCTCTGACCTCTAGATCCAGACCGAAGCTTTTTTTCCATGGGATATTTGATGGAGGGGAGGAGAGGATCAGCTTTCCCTTTAGCTACTGTTCTGAGGAGTAGAGAGCTGAGGAAACTGCCCGGGTGGGGCAGACGTTGACTGGGCTCCTGTCTTACCCCATTCAGATGAATGGTTCACGAGGTCTTAGAATTGTCCTGATCTGTCTGTGGATCACAAATAGGGCACAACTTAAAGAGACATGTCACAGAATTTTTCCTGCCTTCCCAAACACCTGAAGAGCCCACATCTTACAGGCTGGCCTCAATCCCACCTCTCACTTTCACAGTATAAACCATATGCCTGTTGTTTTCCAGAAAAACATTGTGCACAGAGACCTGAAGCTTGGGAACATGGTGCTGAATAAAAGGTAAGATCCCTGTTTTTTCTTTCATGCATTTACCTTGGAGTTGGAACATGCTGTATGTTGCAAATACCCAGTGCCCTGCAGTGTCCCTGCAGGGGTTCTGGCTCAACACAGCCCACTTCTCCCAGGAATTCCAGGGCTTGGGTGTGGGAGCCTGCTCCTGTCTTTTGCTGCATGGAAATATGGAGCTCACTGAGATTAGGTGTTTTAGAGCCAAGAAAAGGGAATTCTGGAGAAGATTTTAGACCTCCTCCTGGTCCATTTGTTTGTTGTGCCTGGCTCCTAATGGGAGCACCATAAATGACTAAAAATGGACGAATGGTGAAGGAATGAGCAAAACGAGGCCTCGCCAGAGCAGGGTTCCTCTGAGATGTGCCTGCAGGAGGCTTATAGGAGAGGGCTCTCAGAGTCGAGGGGGCGGAATTGGGTTGAGGGAGCAGCTGGACAACGGTGAAGTCACAGCAGGGCCTCAGTCTAAAAAACTCGAGAGCTGATGGCCCTTCACATGTCCCAGGTCAAAGCAAGGGGACGTGGCCTCTGTGTCCCCAGAGCCACCAGTCACTGAATGCAGGCTGTCCCTAGGGAGGGACGGAGTCTTGGGCAGGGCAGTTTCTTTTGACTGAGGGTGCTTCCTGGAGAGGGACGCAGCTATGATTGGTTGGCAGCCAGCAGTCCCAGCTGCAGGGAGAGAGTGCTTAGGTGTTGGAAGGGATCTAGGTGGCTCACCCTGGCATCCACCAAGAACCTGCAGCAGAGGAAGATCACTCAAGGCCCCTGTCTCTGGCTGTCATCCCACCCCGACAGAGGGTCTATGTCCCTTCAGAGTGATCTGGGGCAGTGATAGAGGCTCACCAACCTTGTAGGGCCCAGGACCAACATCAGGAGGGACCTCTCTGTGGGCCACCACGATCCTAGAAAGGCAGGGCTGGGCAGGACGCCCCTCCCCTCCCTTGCTCTTCCTGAGCCTCCTCCCTCGCCTCTCTCACCTGCAGGTGTTGAAGTGGGTGGGTGGATTCACAGATGGCAGGCAGCACAAACCTCACAGCGGAAGCGGGTGGGGGGTGACTTGTTCCCTGATATGGTCAGCCCAGGAGGGGCCCTGGGCCTACTGTCCCTATAAAGTGGCCAAAACCATAATGGTCAGAGGAGAGGAAGCTGCAGGAAGGTAGGTCTCCGGGAAGGGAGCTCGGGGCACCAGACTCTGTAGCTGCAGCCTGAGAGGCTGTCGAGGATGCTGTGCACCCCAGCGGCTGAGCTCGTCCCTACACTTCTGCCAGCACCATCGCAGAAAGTCTCCTACCCCCTGGAGCTCACCGTCTGCTGGGGTGCTGACCACAAGACAGAGATCCCATGTTGAAGACAAGCAGGAGGGTGGGGGCACATGGAGGGAGCAGCAGCTCTGCCATCTGAAGCTGCGTAAAGGTTTGTCAGCCCAGGCTGGCCAGTTAGCTCATTGGCTAGAGTGTGATGCTGAGATCACCAAGGTTCAGGGTTTGATCCCAATACCAGCCAGCTGCTAAGAAAAAAACAAAAACAAACAAAAAAATAGGCTGGCCGGTTAGCTCAGTTGGTTAGAGCGCAGCCTTACAATGCCAAGGTCGTGGGTTTGGATCTTCCGTCCAGCCCACCGCCTAAAAAAAAAAAAGATTTGCCAGCCTTAGAAAGTGAGGTGACCAAAACCTGACCC
The DNA here is from genome assembly GCF_000696425.1 of Galeopterus variegatus. Classification (NCBI taxonomy): domain Eukaryota; kingdom Metazoa; phylum Chordata; class Mammalia; order Dermoptera; family Cynocephalidae; genus Galeopterus; species Galeopterus variegatus. Next base: position 1,368,447 of record NW_007726217.1, on the reverse strand, counting down.
TGTGGTGCTCTGCAGAAAACAGGACATTCCAGGGCTGCTTGAACCCTGAACTGGCTGAGAGTGCTGGGGAAGGAGGAGCATGGACATGGGGGTCAGACCTGGCTCCCGTCCCAGCGCTGCCTCTTAATTATCCTGGAGACCATGAGAGTGTGTTCGTTTGATTATTTATTCGTTGATTGAATTCATTCATGTGTCGAGGTACCGAGCCCTTCTTTGAGCTCCTGTTTCTTGATCTGTGAAAGTGGAGGTGATTTTACCTTCTTGGAAAGGTTGGCCTGAGGCGCAAATAAAGGAGTGCAAAGTGCCCAGCAGGGTCAGGCTCATCACAAGGGTGCCTCTGGGGGGCTGGTCCAGCCAGGGACCCAAGGCCCTGTGGCAAAACAGGAGAATGGGCCAGATGCTGCCTCGCTCCCTGGAGACAAGGCCTGCTATGTGTTTAGTGGCTGATGGGGGCTAGGGGCAGCATTCTCCAGCCCCACCTCTGAATTGTAAGAGGAGATGGGTCTTGGAGAATGCTGACCCTCCCAGCTCTGAGTTGTAAAGACTTGGGTCCTTCCCTGCCCCTGTGGGACTTCAGGCTGGTCACTGTCCTGCTCTGGACTGCGGGCTCACTGTTCATAAGGCCCATCTGGTCACAGAGCCCATGTCCTCTCCAATGGGACAAGAGAGCTCCTGGCCTTCCACGGCAGCGTTCACTGGCTCTATATGAGCATCCCAGGGTTGTCATGGGAACACACAGTCGGGGGCTCCTGCCTGCTAACCACACCAGCACTCTAGGCAATTCTGTGTGCTGGTGGGTTTTCTTCCAACTCTCACTTCTCCAGACCCCCTAGGTTCTGGGAGTGTAGTCAGGAAGTTGCACCTCTCTTGAGTACACCAGCGTGGCTATAACAGCTTTGCTGTGTGCATATGTGTGTGCATGTGTGTGGTGTTCCTCAGGTCACAGAGCGTCAATTGCTCACTTAGACCCTGTGTCTTGGCTGTATTTCCTGAATATGATAATCCCCTTTTCTGTGTCTTGGGGCAAACAGAGGTTCTGGCCACCTTTTTTTTTTCCCAAAGATGACCGGTAAGGGGATCTTAACCCTTGGCTTGGTGTTGTCAGCACCACGCTCCCCCAGTGAGCGAACCGGCCATCCCTATGTGGGATCCGAACCCGTGGCCTTGGTGTTATCAGCACCACACTCTCCCGAGTGAGCCACAGGCCGGCCCCTCTGGCCACCTTTTCACTTGAGTTCTGGGTGCTCCGGACGAGGCAGGGTGGTGTGGTCCTCAGCACGTCCCTCGCTTTCACCTTCGCTGCATCAAAGGTGGCCTGGAGGAGCTCCAGCCCCTTCCCACCCATCACGCAAGGCCCGAACCCCAGCACAAAGCTGGGGCCTTCGTCTGCTCCTCAGCAGCAGAACAGAGAGCTCCCAGGGAAGGAGCTGCAAGACCACTTCAGCCTGCTTCAGATAGAAAAAGTGGATTGAAATCTGAACTCCTCTTGGGGTTATGTGAGGTTTGCCATGGGTTCTTTCTCCTTCCTCCTCTCTTTTTGGGTAGGTTAGTTGCATACCAAGTTCCTAGAAAAGGAGAAAAACACTGTGGTAGCCCAAAGGGCCATAGCTAAAGAATGACTCACTCAGAGCAGATCCTGTGACGCACATCCCCTTCATCCCTCACTGCCCTTGCCCTCTCCTGTCAGGACCAGACTGGGGGGTCTGGGACTCCCAGGGAGCTGTGCGCCACCCGGCCGCCTCGGGCAGTGGTGGCAGGACAGGGGAGCGTTGCCAAGCCTCGGGAGGCCTGGAGCTGACTGGTTGCTTCCTGTGGGAGGCTCCAGGAGCCTCAGCGGCAGAACAGCACAGGCCTCCGGGCTCCTGCTCAGCCCTGCAGCCTCAGCCACGCCCTCCTTGAGCCCACCTGCCCCATGCCATGGGCAGAGGGCTGGGAAGTCCTGCCAGCAGAGTCGAGTTGAGAGCTCAGCCACACTGGCATGTTGTCACAACATGGCCCCTCTCACCCACTACCTCAGAGACAGCTCTTTCCTGAGATCTCCCGTGCGTAGCCTCTGCCAGGCGTGCCAGCCATCAGCACATGAGACTATAATACCATCTATGACTGCGTGCCAGGCTGTGAGATTATCTTCTTAGCTTGTTAAATCCTAACACAGTCCTGGGAGTCAGGTGCTAGTATTCTCCTTGTGTTATAGATGAGGACACTGAGAGACACAATGAGGAAGTGGCAGGGCTGGGACTAGAACCCAGGACTCCCACGTCCACCTGAGCTGTCCTCCTCCAGTGTCTCAGCTCAGAGACCTACAGGCTGCGCTGAGCTACAGTGGCCATCTCTGACCAGGGGAAGTACACGTAATGCGTCTGCTCTGTGGTAGCCTTCAGACGAGAGGCCTGTGTGGTTCCATATTTGAGGCAATGACATAGGTTTAGAGCAGGAGCAGGCCCCTTCTTGACGTGCATGTGACCCTTCACTGATACCCTTTGCCTGCACCGTCAGGCTCTAGCCACCCTGCAGACTACCAGTCACTTTTCTGTAGCATCCAATAGGGCCAGCCTGTATTAGAGCTAGAGTCAACGTTTCTGTTTGGAATGCAGGGGACAGACTAGCCTTTGTTTTGCACCAAGCCCTCTGCCAGCAGAATTCCCCGAGATAGCTAAAGGGCTCCCCAAGCCTCTTGGACACAGCTCTTGGGGAAATCCACCCTCAGCCACGCCCACCTCGTGAGCCCACCCTCTTCCCTACCCTTGAGACTATTCTAGTAAGAGGCAGCCCCATGGCCCCTTGTGGAGCTTCCCTTCCTGCCAGCCTCCCAGCTTCTCCACCCAGCTGCAGACACAGGAGCAGGGCAGTTGGGTAGATGGGGGCCTCCCACCCCTTCCTCCCCCAGGTGTGGTATAAGGGTCCTCTTTCGGGCACTTCCTTTTGTTCACATTGTGACCTTCCTAGAAAGGATCAGAGCCCAGAGCTGCCCTGCCCCGTGACTCTCAGAGGGGGGAGTCTGTGATTTTCTAGGTCAGAGCAGAGTCTGAAGTGCAAAACAAGGGATGAATCAGCTTTGATGGAACAGTAGGAGAAGTCATGCAGGGGCTGGGGCACTGTCCACCTGGGCGTCTGGCAGCTGTCATGTTGCATGCAGGCTCTGGGGCCTCACAGAACTGGGTTTGTATCCTACTCCATTTCCCCAACTGTGTGACTGTGGGCAAGCTCCTTCACTTCTCTGTGCCTTAGTTGCATCATCTGAAATGGTGCATGAGAAAGTCTCCCTCAGATGCTGTCATGAGGAACAGCCCACGCAGGCCTGCACTGCTAAATGCTCAGCAAGCATTAGCCTTTATACTGTCAGCTGATGTTGACAAGAGTGACAACCAAAGGGGATTGGCAGAAGGGGACAGAAGTGGCATGTAAGGGGTGGACTGCAAAGCTCTTTGTATCGCCTAAGCTCCCCAGGTTGGTTATTTCCTCCAGAGCAAATTGAGCCCCACCCTCATGCCCAGGACCTCCTGGAGCATGCAGGAGAACCCCTCTTGATGCTGAGGGACCTCCTGGGCAGTCTGGCCCTGGCTTGGACTGAACGACCCCTCTGTGCCTGTCTGCTCTGCCTGTGGGGAGTGCATTCCTCATCTGACACCTGTGTCAGCTCCCAGCCCAGGCCCTGCTGCTCTAGGGGACAAATACCAGGAAGCATGCGGCCACACTGCAGGGGTTTGAAAACTGTCAAGAACAAACCAGCTCCTCATCATGTTGTGTCAGTCATATGACTCAGCAGTGTGCCCCCTAATCTGTGTGTGGGATGGCAGTGTGGCCTCAGCCAGCCCACAGAGCCCAGCCTGCGATGCTTCTTGGCATCCATCAGGCCAGTCAGTGCCTGACCCAGCCAGGTAGTGTCAGTCCTGACAAAACAGGTCTGCTCCTCTCAGTGTCAGAGATACTGTGATCTCTGGAGGTGCTTCCTGCTGAGTTTTCACAAGGGACCCTCAATGCCACCCCAGAGCTTATCTGGAAAGAGGAAGGAGGGGGAGGGCTAACTGCTCAAATCTCTGCTTGTCCAGCCTTGCCAGGGGAACCTCGAGATGGCAGGCCCAGCCTGTGGCCTCACCAGCTCTCAGTGCCCGCCCCTCTGGACTGCCCTTCTCAGTAGACCTCAGCCCCAGTTGTAGGTGGAGGGCCTTGGGGCAGTAGCCCTGAACCTAGAGAGAGCCAGTGCAGACCCAAGTGCCTGCTGCTACTTCCTAGGGAAAGGAAAATGTCTCCTCTGGCATAGTGGGCCTCAAACCCCAGGGCCTGTGGCTGGCTCCGATTCCCAGCACTCCTGATGTAGTAGGTCTGGGCCATAGCCTGGTCATCACCAATGGCTTGCTGGTCCTCAGTTCTCTAGATGGGGGCTCAGTCCTGGCTTCCTCCCTCAGCCTCCTCCGGTGCTCCTCTTGTCAGTGCCCTTTCCCCCTCAGGGCTCATAGCGGGACTTCCAGAACCCACCCCAGATACCTCCAGGGCATGGTGAGGACTGGAGCCCCTTCTCATCTGATTAGTTAATTTTGCCAGCTCTTGGTCAGGGCCTCTGTGTGCCAAGCTCTGCTCAAGAGCTGTACCCACCCCGGAACCTCAGGAGTAGACTTGTCCTCACCATTCCTCAGGTGAGGAGATGGGCCTTAGAGAGGTTAATGTGCCCAAGCTAGTAAAGTGGCCACAGCAGGATTCAGAGCCAGGGCTGCCCTGTTCCCTTGCGGGTGCTCAAGCACTAGCTGCAGAAGCCCTCACCCAACAGAGTAGAGGTTACGAGAACAGCCTCTGGGACCAGACTGATGCTCAGCTGCTTCCCCATTGTGTGACTTATACTCTCTGTGCCTCAGTTTCCCATTCTATAAAAAAAGTATAACGATAGATCCTCCCTCAGGACGGTTGTGTAGATTAAGTGAGTTAGTACCTGTGAAGTGCTTGGGACGGCCCTAGCATGTGGGAAGCATGGCTTTGGTCCATCATCTCCCGTTCCTCGCCCTCTCTCTGGTCTCTGTCCTCCTCTTGGTTACCACCTCATGGCCTCCACACGGGTCCTGTCTTCCTCCTGGTCCTAAGTGGACAAATGCTCTGTCCTCTAGCCAAGGCCGGGCACTGCCTTTCTGAGAAGGCCGACTGGCTAGTGCAGGGATGCCCCGCCTCCCACTTTCCTCCCTCGTGGAGTTTCTTCCCTGGACAGAAATCGTGAGGGAATGTGTACAGCACACGCACCTCCCCGCAGTGGGCATGCGTCCCCTGTTTACTGAGCAGGTTCCATGTCACGCGCGGTAAGGAGAAGTCAGACTGGAAAGCCTCACGTGTGGCCCTGCAGCTGCCTGGTCCCAGGCTGCTGGCCTGCACGGGTGGGCCATCCCCCAGCGGGTGGGCTCATTGCTGCCCAGCAGCTCTGCCATAAAGAGAGGAGGGTGGCTAGGGTTCTATGTGTTCGTAAGAGCAGGGGGTCTCTTGCCATCCACCCATTTCACTTGCCAACAGAGATACTGCTGTCCTTGAATTGCCCAGAAAAGTTCCCAGGCCATCTTTCCAGTGCCAGGATCTCCCAGGCATGCTCTGGCCTGTAGAGGGGTTTTGGGAGGACAGAGGATGACTGAGTTCGGGTGTGCTGTTGCTCTCGGGCTGTGACAACCATGCTACCATCCTCCCCTCCTGCCCCGGTGGTCTCTGGGGTCTGTTGGGCTCGAGGGAGATGCTAGCATGACTCACTCCCTCCTCTCAGCCCCTGAGCTGTGCCTAATTGATGCCAACACCAGGGGTGTGGTTTCCTGCGAAAGACCCAGGGTCCCCGGAAAGGATGGGCTGTGCTGCCAGCAAGACCCTTGCCTCCATCTGGAGGGTGTGGCAGAAGTCCAGCTTCCTCACTCCACCAGGCTTGTGGAAACTGCACCTGCAGGACCAGGTCCCCAGGGAAGGCCCAGCTCTGCCTCCCATGGGCCCTGGTGTGCTGATTCCCTCCCCAGGGAGATGCACTGGGCTGTCCTCAGTTTCCTCCTTTGTAGTGGTTGCAGGACTGAGAGACAGTCCAGCAAAGTGCTCAGTCAGAGGAGACTCGAGCCTGCCCTCTGGTCACGCACAATGTGGTGTGGGAGTGTTTTAAAATCATTTACCTCCCCTGGACTTCCTTTTCCTTGGTTGTGAATGAGGGAATCAGACCAGATCTCTAGGTCACTCCCAATATTACATGAGAATATTACAATGGAATATTACATGAGGCTCTTTTGGGGAAATCTCTGAAGGTTGTTCTAGGCCCTGAGCAGTACCCCCTGAGACTCAGCCAGGGCGGCAGATTCAGGACAGTCCCCTGCAACACTAATGTGGTTAGGAGTGACCAGATGGCCAGAAAAGGATGTGGGCATGATTCCTCTGCTCCCTGGGTGAAGGCATGGGGGGCAACTGCCTCATCCTCTGAAGGGAAGCCAGGATTGGTGGCTGGCCTAGCTGGGGGTGCCCTGCCCACATCTGGTGCCCGTGCCTGTAGACACCGAGGTTTGTTCACTCTTGGCCTCCCACTTCCAGGACACATCGGATAACCATCACCAACTTCTGCCTTGGGAAGCATCTTGTGAGCGAGGGAGACCTGCTAAAGGACCAGAGGGGGAGCCCCGCCTACATCAGCCCTGATGTGCTCAGCGGTATGTGCCCGTGCTGGACAGTGGGCCCCCAGGCCCCAATGGCTGGACTGTGCAACAGTCCATTCATTCAACAAATGGTACCTATGAGCAGGCCCTGGGCCAGGTGCTGGGGCTTCACTGGTGGCCCAAACCAGTGCTGTCCTCCCTGTACAAAATTTTTGGTCTAGTGGAGGAGGAAGACATAATGGTCATACATGTGTGTGTTTAATCACCCTCTGAGACTAGCATGAGGAAGGATGGGAACGTGATTTCCATGAGGGCAGATGAAGTGTGCTTGGAGGACTTTCCCAAGGAACTAACAGCTGAACTGCGATCTTAAGGAGAGCTAGGAGTTTCCTAGGTGTGTGTGACTGGGGGAGGCCAAGTGTCCCCAAGGAGGCACAGCACATGTGAGGAACTGATAGAAGGCCACTGTGGCTGTCACTCAGAAGGGAGCCTGTTTCAAGGGGAAGCCAGAGAGGTGGGCAGGGCCAGACCATGCAAAGCCTGATGTAGACCTTTGTTTCAAGTGCAAAAGAAAGCCTCTGAACTGGTCTCGCTGCATGTGCTGTGATGAGATTCGCACTTCAAAGACGTCCCTCCATTTGCTCATTTTTGTTCTCCTAGTTTTACTGAGGCCCTGCCGTGAACGAGGAGACAAACAGCACTGCCTTCATGGAGCTGATCTTCTAGTGGGGATGAGACAGATAATGCACAAAATAAGTGAATTATACAGTTATTACCTACTGACCATGTTTGTAAGTACTAGGCACTGTACTGAGCACATGCCATGCATTATCTGTTTAAAACCACATAGCTACCCTGTGAGGTAAATATCCTAAGTCCCTTTTTTACAGGTGAGAAAATTGAGGCTTGGAGAGAAGGCATCTCTTGTCCAAAGTCATAGCTAATAGTAAACCAGAGGCTCGGTTGCAGAGCTGCCTCCCACTAGAGGGAGTACTCCCGTTTCACTGTAGACTTTCTCTTTCCCCCTTGTCTTTTGCCAAATTGGGGTCCCTCTGGTCTTGATCCCCTAGGAAATCAGGGACGATGCCAGCTCCCATCTCTCCAACACAGAAGATTCGGAGTTGCCTCCAGGGTCCATTGTCCCCGACTCACACACGTGTGTGCCTTTTTCTTGCAGCAGCAGAACAAGCCTCTCCCCAGGTCATCGTACGTCGTCCTGCGGAGCAGGCTGCTGTAACTTGCTGTGAGCTTTGCAGTTATTTCCCTTGGAGGCTACCCCCAGCTGTGGCTTCTGCTGAAAAGTCAGGCCTCTACCCAGGGCTACCCGTGTGCACAGGATAGTGTTGGGGATTTTGCTTAGAGTCACCACAATCTCTGCTACAGGAATCCAGGTGCCAGGAGCTCATGCCAACTCTCTGCATCTGGAAGAGTCCTAGAGTGGGAGACCAGAGATTGGGATCTAATTCTGGCCTTGCTGTTTAACTAGCTGCGTGACCCTGGCCTTCAATCCCTTTCTTTGAGCTTTACTCTCCTCTTGGGATAAAAGCCAAAGTACCAGTCCTGGCACGTGGGTTCTGATCCCAGTTCTGCCCCTTCATTTATCCTCTGTGTGCTGAGCACAGCCCTGTGCATCAAGCATGGAGCTGTGAAAAGGCAAATGTGGTCTTGCCCTCACAGAGTTTATAGTCTGGCTAATACCTGTGGGACCTTGGGAGTTACCGACCTCTCTGGGTCTCAGTTTTCTCATCTATAATACGGGATGATAGTAGTACCCACTTCATTAAGTCCCTCCCTTAACCTAGAGTTTGGCATTGTCATTAAAGAGAGGAAAGCTTGATGGCGCAGTGTTCCCTCAAAAGCTAAAGCTCAGGGAGAGGTCGCCTGCTTCATTGGAGCTCCTTGTAGAGCTTGTCTGTAGAGGGGCCATTCATCCCCCTCCAAGTCAGGGCAGAAGTTTCGGGTCCTTCCATATGGGCTGGCTCAGGCTGAGAAGGCCCTGCACTGGCTCTGGCAGCAGTGCCCCTCAGCCATCTCAGCAGTAACCACCTTCCAGATGCTGGCGGAGAGGAGTAGCTTTTTTGGAGCCATACAGAGCTAAGAATGGTGGCAAAAATAATAAATTCTGTATTGGTGACCCCACTTGGTGGAGCAGGGTCCAGGAGAAAGGTGCTGTCCTCAAGTTGACCATGGAGTCAGCTACACAAGGACACCCCAGGTGCTCTTTGGGACTGGGGGCTGGAAAGGACCGGGCGAGGCAGCCTTGGGGAGAGCGTGGGAGAGGCTGTCTGCTCAGAACTACCTGCCGTAGGCTGGCAGGTTAGCTCAGTTAAAGTGCAGCCTTGTAACACCAAGGTCACAGGTTCAGATCCCTGAACCAGCCAACCATAAAAAAAAACTACCTGCCATACCAGCTGGAGCAGAAGTTCACCCCACAACTGTCCTGTCCAGTAGGCAGGGGTGCTGTTCCCATTTTACAGATGCAGTGACAGGCTTGCTTAGGAAGGCTCCATGGTACCTTCTGAAGGTGCAGGCCAAGGCATGTCATGGTGCTTCCATGCGCATGTGCATGTATGCACCTGTTAAGCTGCCTGACCTTCAGTGGGCCTGCAAAACCTTCAGAACGAGTGTTTCCTCTCCCCAAAGGCATCCTCAGCTACCCAGGAGACTTTGGGGCCTGGACACCCCCAAAAGGGGGACTCAGAGTAGAGGGGTCTTAGGTGCCCAGACATTGCCTGGCACCCAGGGAGATGACACTAAAGTGTCTAGCAGCATCTCTTCCACACTCATGGAGAGCTGAGTTGTTTTTGGAGATCTGGGCTGCTGCAGCCCGCTGATGCACCAAAAAGGGCATGTCAGTGTCTGGATAGGGCAGGGGCTTTGGGAGGCGTGAGTGGTCCCTGTATTTTGCATTTGGAGGAGTGGGTCAGGCAGTGGCTGGCATGTGGGGGATGCTCTGTTGCTGATGGATGGATGGACAGTCAGATGTGGGTCCTCTCACCAGCTGTGTGGCCTTGGATGAACAACTTCCCTGCACCTCTCTGTCATGGAGTTGTGCGAGACAGCTAATGAAATAAAGGCGACTCTCCCAGTGCTGTCACAAAGTGGGTGCTCAGTTAAACGTGCAAATCCCTTCGTTTTTACAGATAAGAAAACTAGCACATAGAGGTTCATTAAACTGGATGTTCATTCATTTAGCAAATATTTTGGTCTGTGCTAGGCTCTGGACTCTGCAGTGCACACAGCAGAGGAGGCACCTGCATCTGAGGACTTACCTTCTAGCGGGGGATATGGGGGTCACAGATAGACTAACCAGATTGTGGTTGATGCTGTGAAGGAACAGGTGGGGCATGGGAGGAAGTGATAGGGGGTGGGAGTGGCTGATTTGTCCAGAGTTAGCTATCTGCGTGTTCCACAAACGTTATTGACCACCTGCTCTCGGGGCCAGGCCGGCAGTGTGCCCTGGCAGATGGCGCAGCAGAGCAGGGCAGGTGCTGTGAGGAGCGGGGTGGGCTGCACAAGGCCAGGTGCAATCCCTCCCCTCGGTGTCAGGAAAGGCATCTTGGCAGAGGAAGGGAACAGGGGAGAGACAGTCCTGTGCAGAAGCTCTGGGAGGAAGGGGGCTGAGGGGTGGCAGGTGGAGGGGTCCAAGGGCAGGATTTCAGGCACATAGCTGGTGATGAGCCGAGGAGCTATGGGCCATGGCATGCTGAGCGAGCTGTGTCCGTCTGCCTCCAGGCCGGCCGTACAGGGGCAAGCCGAGTGACATGTGGGCCCTGGGTGTGGTGCTCTTCACCATGCTGTATGGCCAGTTCCCCTTCTACGACAGCATCCCACAGGAGCTCTTCCGCAAGATCAAGGCTGCCGAGTACACCATCCCGGAGTGAGTCCTGCCTCCCTGGGGAGGGGAGGGAGCCCTGCCCTGTGGGCTCAAGGCGGGGAAGCAGCACAGTGAGCCTCGTGTCCTGGGTCGGAGACCCAGCACCGCCCTACCCACTGATCCCTCTCCCTCTCCCCGGTCAGGGATGGGCGGGTTTCTGAGAACACCGTGTGTCTCATCCGGAAGCTGCTGGTCCTCGATCCCCAGCAGCGCCTGGCTGCAGCCGATGTCCTGGAGGCCCTCAGTGCCATCATCGCATCATGGTAAGTGGGCAGGCGCTAGGCGAACACAAGGCTGGCTTCTCAGATGCTGTGTCCAGAAAGCAGCCTGCGGGCAGCCTGTTTCTCTGCCAGGCAGTCGGGTTTCCAGATTTTCCCCGTGGGCAAGATTGGGAGGGTGCAGGCAGAGCTCAGAGTTGAGCATCTCCCACCCTGATGGCCAGTCCAACTATGGGATGGGTGTCACTTCCCTGAGTTCTCACCACAGCCCACGAGGGAGAAATTGTCCCCTTTATTGGGTGAGAAGACAGGCTCAGTGAAGCAGAGTCAGTCATGCTATGAACCAACCCAGGTCTGTCTGACTCCAGCCAAGTCTGGGACCAGCGGGGACCTGGCCTCTCTGAGGCTGCCTAGAGCCGGTCTGACTTGTCTCCCTCTCCCGCAGGCAGTCCCTGTCATCTCTGAGTGGACCTTTGCAAGTGGTTCCTGACATTGACGACCAAATGAGCAGTGCAGACAGCTCCCAGGAGGTGAGTTGGGGTAGGCAAATAGGCCATTACCCAAGCCAAGAGAGAGCAGCCTCCAGCAGGGGCAGGCAGAGCAGGGCAGAGGTGGCAGCTCCCCACAGGCCACAGGCCTCCTCAGCCTTCTACTCCAGCCCTTGGAGTAGGGAAGGGAGACTTAAGATGTCAGCCTGAGCTGCCTGGGGCCTGCCCTGTCTGGCTCAGCTAGAGATCCCATGGCCTGAGAGAGGCCTGTGGGACAGCTGGGGGCGGTGCTCACAGGGACCCAGTCTGGCCCTCTCAGCTTCCTCTTCCTGCCCAAGTCATAGTTCTCTGCCCCGCTGACTAACTGGTTTCTCTCTCACTCTTCCTGCTTTTCATTTTTCAGATGATTCATTTCTCCCTGGTTTCTCTCTTCTCCATTCCCTGCATTGGAGAAAGTGCTGGGCCTGGGGTGGGGGCAGAGACCTGGGCAGCAGCTGGCAGGTGATCTTAGGGTACCTCTTAGAGGGCAGGGCTTGGCCAAGCCCCAGGAGGGATGCTGGGCCTGGGATGTTGTAAGGACCCTCCGTCCTGGCCCACCTTGGAGCTCTACAGCAAGAAGTGGGCAGGAAGGACCAGGAGGGGCCATGCCTGGGACCACAGCAGAGCCTGGCCCTTGAGAAGAGAGAGCTCCAGTCCCTGGCCCCAGCCCCCACCCCTCCCAGGGCTGCTCAGCAGCTAAAATGATCATCACCAGCGTGCACTGAGTGCCTACTGCCACACCTCACTCGGTCCTGACCCCAGGCCTATGTGGCCTGTGTCCTTATCCCTCCTTTACAAAAGAGGAGACCGAGGTTTCCCCAAAGTCACACAACTTGGAAGTAGTGGAGCTGAGCCTTGAACCCAAGTCTGACTCTGCTTCCCCTCTCCGATGATTAGCACAGGGACCTACCACTTAGGTTTGTGTTACTGTCTGCTGGATCACCCCAGAGAGCTCAGCCTAAGACCCGTGCATGTGGGCGAGATAAAGAAACCGGGTCACTCAGGCCCGCTCCCACCTCTGGCATGCATTGGCCCCCTCAGGGCTCAGAGAACCTTTGTGAGAGGAAGTGAAGGTTTCGCTTCCTTCCGAGGTAACAGGACCTGCCAAGGTCAGTGCAATAGGAAGGGAGGGATCGGGTCACCTCACAGGTCTGTGCTTTGACACACCCAGGGTGGCCAGCAAGGCAGGGTCCAGGTAGCTAGAGGGTTTCCAGGAGCCACGCTGTCAACCACTGGCTAGCTGGGGCCTGACAGTGTGGTGCCTGGGACAGGAGCCTCACAGCAGGTGCCCAGTGCTCACAGCCTCCTCCTCCATCTCTCCCCCCTGTCCTCTCCCCCTCTATTCTCCCTCTCTAACGTTGTCTCTGTGTCTCTGTCTTGCTCCCTCCCTCTTGACCTCAAGGCAAAGGTGACAGAGGAGTGCTCGCAGTACGAGTTTGAGAACTACATGCGGCAGCAGCTGCTGCTGGCCGAGGAGAAGAGCTCCATCCACGAGGCCCGCAGCTGGGTGCCCAAGCGGCAGTTCGGCAGCGTGCCACCCGTGCGGCGGCTGGGCCACGATGCGCAGCCCATGACCTCCTTGGACACGGCCATCCTGGCACAGCGCTACCTGCGGAAATAGCGGCCTCGGTCAAGGGCAACCAGCACCACCACCACCTCTTCCGGCCCCCAGCCAAAGGCCCGGCTGTCAGGGCTGAGCCTGTAGTGCTGGACTCTCCCAGGCTGTGACGGGGACAGGACAGGGATGGGGACAGCCCAGGTCACACATAGGTTCAGCAGAGGTACCATGAAGCTACCTTTCAGGATGATTGCTTGATCATTTGGTTTTTTAATCTGAGAGGCCTAGATGACTAATCTGCTTTTAATCATGACCTTTTAATCTACCTCTGTCTCTTTAGCCGTGCTGTCTCTGGACTGAGTGAGGAGGAGGGAGCCCGGCCACCCGCCCGCAGGCCTCACCCAGGCCGCTGCTCCCCACAGTCCACATAAGCTGAAAGCGCAGCTCGCTGCTGGCCCCCAAGTGCACGCCCTGTCCTCCCTGCTCTCCCAGGCTCCTGCAGCCAATCTGTGTCCGTCCCTCACCTTCTGACCCCAGGACCCTCAGTCCAAGCTTTGGAAAACCTTCACCTCATCTTAAGCCGAATTCAAATGTATTTATTTTTTTACTGACACCAACCTCTCCCCCATCTCTGGGTGGCTCGGCCCATGGCCACTCCCAGCCTGGCTGGCCTGCAGGGTGTCCACGGCCCCCACATGGGCTCCCTCCACCCTCCCCACTCTCAGCCCACCAGTCCCTCTCGCTTCCTGTGATGGGGAGGCCTTTCTGGACTGGGCTCTTTCTCTCCGTTCTCAGTAGTTTCCCTGAGGTGCTGTACACGTGCATTCAGCCTGGTTTCTTTCTTCATCCCTTGCCATGGTGCCGAGGTAGTGTGGATACAGTGTGAATGGGGTGGGGGCAGTGCCAGGCCTGGCCGGGAACAGGTGGGCCCTGCCTGCATGTCCCTCACTCCCCACCCCATTCTTGTGTTCAGAGAACGGTGGGGGCATCTCCCTTCCTGCCATGTGGTGTCTCTCCTAGCACGCCCTGCCCAGGGTCCTTCATGGAGGTTGGAGGTCTTGGGAGGAGAATTGTAGGGACTGGGGGGCCCTGCCCTGGCTTGAGAACAGCCCTGCTGCCCATTTGAGCCGAGATTTTGAAGTGGATGCCCGTCTTGCCAGAAATGCTGTTCTCACCAGAATGCCCTCCCCTTCCCAGCCCCTCCCCCTCACTGGACTTGGCCCTACCCAATGCCATGCAAAGACCCTTCCCCAGAGGCCTACCCCATACACCTTCAGAGAGGAGAGTGTCCCCTCCACGTAGCCCTGGGCCTTCAGACCCTTCCTGCCTGTCCTTACTCCCCAGTGGGGAGGTGACTGAGGCCTCTGTAATCATGTTTCCCAGAGTGTGAGCTGTCCCCCTCCCCAAAAAAAGCTGACTCACTGTGAGTGACCTTGGGCAAGTTCCCAAACCTCCTTGTGCCTCAGTTTCCCCATCTGGAAAAAATGGGGCCACCTCTTGCCAGCAGTAGCAGGGCTGCCCACGCCCCTTCCTTCTCACACCCCCATCCAGCCCTTGGGCGCCTCTGCCTCAGTGGGTCTGTGGGAGCCCACCTGAGCCCAGCACTTGCTCCCTCGAGCACCAAGCTCTGCCTCTCTCTCAGCCATCCAGCCGCTGAGAGCCAGGGTATTGTGCTGTGGGGGCAGGGGATGCCCTCTTTTCTATATTTATTTCATTAAAAAAAAGTCTCCTAAGGGAGCAGAAGTGCAGTCCGGCCTAGGGCTCCCAGCTCCTGTGACTGTCCTCCTGTGAGAGTCTGAGGCTTGGCCAGGGCCTGTCTCAGCAGAGCCCCTGCCCAGCCCCTCCGGGTCTGCTTCCACGTATGGTCTTTCTCCTCCTCTAAGCAATATCCTCCAGGTCTGCAAAGCCCTGTCAGACAGAATGGTCCCTTCCAAGGTCAACCCCTGTGTCTGATGATATTTCTGGCGAAGCAAATGGAAGGAGGCTGGGTCTGCCCTCACTGGGTGTCACACACTGAGAGAAGTCCTATTGTAAAGAAACAAAATGGAAAAAGTCACAAAAAAGTTTGTATAAAGACATATTTTTGTACTACATGGGGACTCTTCCTGCATGTCAGCAATAAAACTTCCTGATCTGGAGCCACTGTGGCCTGTATCTTCTGCCGTTCTTGCCCTCCCTGCCTGCACCGCCATCCGTCTCCCATCCCAGCCAGGCAGCACAGGGTTCCTAACTTGGATTCCTGCAGCTCTAGGCCCTGGATATGTCCCCTCCACAGCCCCCAGCCAGCAGGAGGTGGCACTAGCACCACTGTCTTGAAATGGGGAGGGGAACCAGAACTATCCAGCATTCTCCCAGACCCACTGGTCCAGCTGCCAGCTAAGGGTGTGAACTGGAGCTCCCAGCTTGGCTTGGCCCAGCCCCTGACCTGCGCAGGCAGGAGGGGTCCCAGAGACCCTGCAGCAGGGGGCGGTTATGGATCTTCTCTCTGCCACACCCCCATTGGTGGAGGAAACCTAGCCGAACAGACTGCCTGTGTGCCCACATGCCCATCCAGGACAGCTGGGGTAAGAAGGGCCAGGCCAGGCTTCTTCCTGCACCTCCCTCGCCCTCCCTCCCCTCCATGGGAAGCCAAGGGGGTTCCTTCCTTCCTTTCTTCTTTCCTTCCTTCCTTTGCCTAAATTTAGACTTTGCAGATTGTGCTTCCAGAGCAATGAAGCCAGAGGCAGGCCAGCCCCTCCCCCCGCACACCACAGCACCCATGCAGACCCACGCCTGTGCTCAGAAGCCCACACCCAGGTTCAGGTCACAGTAGGAACAGAGATGCATGCAGGCAGAGCCCCTTCCCAGTCAAGGGTCTACGCAGCAAGAGGGGTGTCACCACTCAGATGTGAGAAGGCCCTGATTCTCTGCCAAGGCTTCAGAGCAGGCCCCCAGGCCCAGGCCCCACACCCACCCCAGCAGCCAGGCAGGTGTCTGTACAGATTTTGCCCATTACATTTTGGCACATACCTTCTCTATCCTGCATACACAGCCAGAAGGTACCCTTGCTCCAAGATCACCACTGCACTCTCCGACTCTACAGCTGCTGCCCTGGACTTTATGTCCATTTTCAGCTTCCGTTGAGTGTGCAGACACTTGGGCACCTGCACGTGTCAGGCTTACCTCCAGCAGTACACAGACGGAAAGTTCCATGCAGGCAGGGACTTCACTTAGCTCACTCTTGCATCCTTGGCACCTAAAATGAGCCTAGCACACAGATGGCACTCCAGAACTGTTTATTGATCTGAACTTCTTGGATTGTGAGCTCTGGAAGCAAAGGAGAGTACCAGAAAGATGGGTGTGATCAGTGTGATCAACAGCCTCCTAGGCTCCTGAGAGGGCAAACAAGAACTAAGAAATTTCCATCACTTTCAGCCACCCCCTGGATTCCAGGGTCCTCAGGGAGGGCGGTTTCAGAGAGAAGCCAGAATTGCTGTCAGGCTATCTGAAGTACGAAAGGGAATGAGGAAATGGCATCTTTGGTGGCTGAGTTGTTCAGGCTCCAAAGCCAAGTCAGCCTTGACTTCTCTGATACCCCATGTTCAATCCACTGCTAGTCCTGTTGGCCAGCCCCACCTTCATAGGCAGCATCTGATCACATCGCACGGCTACACCGTGACCACCCTAAGCCCCCAGCTCTCGCCTCCTGGTCTCCCTCCTCCCACTCAGTCCAGGCACCACATAGCAGCCAGAGTGAGCCTTTATTTATTCTTTTTTTTTAAGATGACCGGCAAGGGGATGGATCTTAACCCTTGACTTGGTGTTGTCAGCACCACGCTCTCCCAGGTGAGCCACAGGCCATCCCTATATAGGATCCGAACCCGCGGCCTTGGCACTCTTAGCACCGCACTCTCCCAAGTGAGCCACGGGGCTGGCCTCAGAGTGAGCCTTTAAAAACTCAGATTGCATCCCTCTGATGGCTTCCGACCCATGCATGATAAAATCCAAAGGCCTGGGCGGCTTATAAAGCTCTCCGCCCTGAGGCTCCATACCTGGTCACCTCCCTAACTGCTCTACTCACCCTCAGTCTGCTCCTGTGGCACAGGCCGCCCGGTCCTGAACAAGCCAGCACGCTTCCGCCTCATGGCCTCTGCACTGGCTATTCCTTCTGGGAGGCTCTTCCCCCAGATGTTTGCATGGCTCCCTCCCTCATGTCATTCAGGTCTCTGCTCAAAATGTCACCTCTTTAGAGAGAATGTCCCTCACCTATCCACCTGATCTTCTCTATCCCCTTCCTCCCATTTCTCTTCATTGTGCTTATCACAACCTGACATATAGATTCCACTATTAAGGTTGCACCTGTCTCCCTGCTCAAATGTTGAGTTCCGTGAACAAGGGCAGGCATCTTTTCTGTTGTGTCCACTATGGGGGTAAGGGGGGGAGGTTGCTGCTGGCATTTAGAGGGTGGGGCCAGGGATTCCAGACAACCCCACAAGGAAGGCAGATTCTACATCCTGCACAGCATAAGTGAAGAACTTGTTTATAATTACCAGAGCCAAGAATCTAACCCATTTTACACATTAACACAAAGGATTTGTGCATACATAAAATGCATTTAATTATCTGGGGATGCAACTGCTAGGTAAGGTGGAGGAAGGCTGTACTTTATTTTGTGCAGACCTTTACCAAGAGTTCTTCATTTCAGACAGTGACACCAGCATCAGTTTGCACACACAGCTGTCCCCTTCCCAGCAACTGACCACTACACAAATACGTGTCAGTGCCTTTTATTTCTTTTATATTATAGGACAAAAAAAAATACATATTTTTTAAATTAGATGTGAAGTTTGGTACATTAGGTATAAATTTCATTTCAGGAGCATTAAAAGGAGCAATAGAAAGCATCACGAAGGGCCGGCCCGGTGGCGCACTGCTATAGTGCGCCGCTTCGGAAGTGCGGTGGTGCTCCCGCCGAGGGTTCGGATCCCACATACAGACCGGCCGCTCGCTGGCTGAGCGAGGTGCGGGGGCAACGCCGAGGGTTGCGATCCCATTGCCGGTCCCGGTCCGGTACGGGCGCGACACTGAGGGTTGCGATCCGTTGCCGGCCATGAAAAAAGACAAAAAGGAAAAAAAAAAGAAAGCATCATGAATTTGTTTTATGAAAAAAAATAATAAAAAAATAAAAATAAAAATAAAAAAAGAAAGCATCATGAAAAGGTAGCTTTGGGCCTGACCGTGGGGTAGAACCACGACCTGGAACTGCCTTGTGGAAAACTGTTGGGCGCATGGGCTTTGAAGCCCAAATCCAGGCCCCATGACTTACATCCAAGTGAGCACACATGTGTCATTTACCCTCTCCAAGCCTCACTCTTCTCTGTCAAATGGGAATCGTGCTATAAACTACACAGTGTTATTGGGAGGGTTTGAAGGGTTAGATTGTGCACAGCATTTAGCAGAGTATCAGGTACCATGAAGGTCCTCAATATCCATAATTATTCATTGAGAAAACTTTTGCCAATTCCCTCTTTCCAGCAGCCATCCTGAGTGTTGGGGTTGTGGAGATACTCAGAGGACTGGGAAGGCCTCAGGAGGCCCTTAAGTGAGTCCTCTTCTTCCTTCCATCCAAAACCTGCCCCTGCAGCGGGACAAGGCACCATCGTAGGAGCAGAGTAGCCAGGGCCAGCCTCCAGCCCGGCCATTAGGGAAAGGCGCAGAGTTGTGCTTGGGTTTTGCTCTGGGCCTTCAATATGCCCAGACCCCGAGGCCCTCCCACAGGCTCTGGACCTTTCAGCCCCTAATCTCCCATTACAACCTGTCTTTCCCGTGTTTCATTTTAGGAGCACTCTGTGCCTTCCAAGGTGACAAATCCCTAGTCTCACAAGCAGATAGGAGGGCAGAAAGGCAGCCAACAGGCAGGCAGGTGGGAAGGCAGCAGATAAGTCGTGGGCGGGCAGACAGGCAGGGAGGAGGTTGGCAGGTAGGTAGGTAGGATATGAGCCAGACAGGCAGGTGACAGATACGCAGCAATCCTAGCAAAAGACCAAAGCAGGTGGCTGGGCAGACCTACACATAGGCCAGTGGGCTGCAAAAGGCAGGCAGTAAAGCAGATAGGCAGGTGGCCAGGAAGGCATGTTGGCCATGGATGGCCACATTGGCCAAAGGCTTCAGGCACCTTCCCCAGGGCCCCCAGGAGCAGTCCTTGGCTTCTTAGAACTCTCTAGGGCAAGGCTGCCACTTCTCTCACCTGGCCTGGCTTGGCCACATGTACCTGCTAGGTGTGTCCCTCTCTCCAAAGGGACCGGTGATCATTTCAACCCTCACTGCTCTAGCATGGCCATCTGCTTCACCAGGGCTGAATCACATCTGACCCACTCCAAACATACAGGTCATAGGCCAACACAGACATAGTTGCCTGCAGATAGAGATACCCAGAGACCTGCATAGCCCAGTGATTCACAGAAACAGCTTGACAGAAACATATCCAGAACCTTACAGACCAAAAACATAACAGAGAAGCATGCACGTGGACCCTCATAGAGACACAGTGCACACACCCCTCAACACACAATCACACAAACACAGCTGCAACACACACCAATATTCACGTGGACAGTAGGCATTAAATATGTCATCGTACTCCCAGCAATATATAAATATATTACCGTGCAAACAGCCAGTCATGTGCATACCTTAAATAAATAGGGGGCTGGCCAGTTAGCTCACTTGGTTAGAACACAGTGTTATAACACCAAGGTCAAGGGTTTGGATCCAGCCAGCCGCAAAAAAAAAAAAAAAAAGAAAAAGAAATAGGGGTACAACCCAGGGAAACCCACCAATACGGTGGATGGTATTGCAATACTGCCCAAGCCAGTGGTCGAATCCTGGCCTCATCTCCAGCTATCAGCCCAACTTGGGGGCCGGCCTGTGGCTCACTCGGGAGAGTGCGGTGCTGATAACACCAAGGCCACGGGTTCGGATCCCATATAGGGATGGCCGGTTTGCTCACTGGGTGAGTGTGGTGCTGACAGCTATCAGCCCAATTTAACGTGGCTGATCATGTCCTTGTCCTGGTCTTGTTTTCCTCCCACCTCACTGGTCTCTTTTTGCTGACTCCTCCTCCAGGAGACCCCTCAGTGTGAGGTGTCCAGGGCTTCAGCTTCTTTTCTCTCCCTGCCCCCTTACCCTAGGCGATCTGACCCAATCCTGGGGTGTGAAATCCATCGTGTGTTGAGGACTCTCGAACACCATTTCCAGCCAGACTCCTTGGGGGCTCTGCCTGCATCTCCTCCATCCAGACATCTAATGGACATCTCAAATCCAACATATCTAAAGTGAAACTCTGATTCCACCAGAAACCTGCTTCCCCCACGGGCTTTCCTCAGGTGTTCAGGCCCCATATCAAAAGCTGTCCTCGGGCGGGCGAAGTGGCGCACTGCTACAGTGCGCCGCTTGGGAGCGCAGCGGCGCTCCCGCTGAGGGTTCAGATCCCACATACAGACCGGCGGCTCACTGGCTGAGCGAGGTGCAGGCGCAACACCGAGGGTTGCGATCCTGTTGCCAGACCGCTGAGCGAGGTGCGGGCGCAACACCGAGGGTTGCGATCCCGTTGCCAGACCGGCGGCTCACTAGCTGAGCGAGGTACGGGAGCGAAACTGAAGGTTGCGATCCGTTGCCGGTCACGAAAAAAAACAAAAAGGAAAAAAAAAAAAGTTGTCCTAGATTCCTCTTTCCCTCACGTGCACATGCAGTGCAGGAGCTCCTACAGAAGACCCCCTGCCTGCTGCTCAGCCCTCCCTGACTCTACTCTTGTCCCCTGGGCCCATCCTACAGTGAGCCACCGTGGGGGTCTTGCCAAAGTTCCTTATGGCACTCCCCTGCTCAAACCTCTCCAGGGGCTCCCCACTACACTTACCATAAAATCCAAGCCCGTGTGTTCCCCCCATCACTTTTCCTCTGGGAGCAAGTTACCCCAAGCATGCTCCTACCCCAAGCCCCTTTGCTCTTGCCGGACACTCTCCCCTGGATCTTCACATGCCCACCCCCTCCTCAGGATTCAGGTCTCAGCTCAGATGTCCCTGTGAGACTCCCCTCCATGCTCCCCATTGCATTGCCCTCTCCCATCATCCTCTGAGCACTTAGCAATGCCTGAGATTATCTTCTTCATCCACTATTTGTCCCTCCACCTTAGTGTCAGCTCCAGGAGGGCAAGGATTTGAGTCCGTTCTATTTACTGCTACGTTCCCATTACCAGGAGGTGCTAGCCACACGCACTCAGCATTGTTGACTACTGGCTAGATAGATTTATACACAGACATACCCACCCCACAAAAATACTCAAGGAAATACACCCCATAAATAGACAAACATACAGATATGGAAAGAAATACTTCCACTCACGCTCACAAAACAGACCTAACGGTTACAAAGACACTCGGGAGTTCCTCTGCCATCCCCATGAGAATCAGGCCTAGTCCTTTTCCTATCTAGATCTGCCCTCTACTTGAACCCAATCTCAGGACTCGGGGAGTGGGGGTCTCCAGCCTGGACAGGGAGGGGGTCGCTGGCCCACAGGCCTGCGGCAGCGCCTTCAGCTATGTCTGCAATTTCCTCTCCCCCTTCCTTCCCTCCTCCTCTCTAAGGCTCCCGCCAAGAAGGCCTCCCCCTCACCCCAGCTCCAGCACAGGGAGGGGAGGCCCACAGAGGGTGGGGGCCCTGGGAGACTGGGCAGAAAGAAGACCCCAGCTGCACACACTGATCACACAACACAGCGCATGCACAAGCCCTGAGCCCAGGTGGACATGCGTGTGCGCGCTTGGGCAGGTTTAGCCAAGGGGAAATGCATTCTGCCACAAACTGCTTGGTGCCCAGGAACACAGGAGCTCCCATGCACACGCAGAGGCCCCACGCTGGGGTCTGCAAGGCCGCCTGGCCTGGCTCACCGCCAGAGTCCAACAATCATTAACCCCGCATGACCAGACCAGAGC
This sequence comes from Galeopterus variegatus, assembly GCF_000696425.1. Lineage (NCBI taxonomy): Eukaryota > Metazoa > Chordata > Mammalia > Dermoptera > Cynocephalidae > Galeopterus > Galeopterus variegatus. Next base: position 1,346,711 of record NW_007726217.1, on the reverse strand, counting down.
TTGGCCAGCTGGACACACTCATGGCTGCGCCCTGGGAGGAGGGACCGAGAGCCCCCTCCCTCTGAGACAGGCTGTGGGTCTGGGGGGACCTGTGGGGGAGGTCTGCGGAAAGGTGGCAGTCTTCGCTGGATGGGGGAGCAGGGTATAGGAAAGGGGTTTAGAGCCCAGGCTCTAGGCTCAGAGAGCACTGGGTTCAAATCCCGACCGCTCGTTCCTCAACCTCTCTCTGACTCGGTTTACTTAACTTGCGAAGGGGAGATAATGGTACCCACGTTACAGGGTTGTTAGAAGATTAAATAAAGAATGTGGAGAGGTTTCGTGCGTTGCCTGGCACCTAGGCAGAACACCATCATCATTATTGTTGGTGGTGGTGGCAGCCCGGGGGCGGGTCCCCGCCCGCGGCCTCCCCAGCGGTTTCCTGTGGGGGAGCAGGCGGCCCCCGCAGGCCTCGCTCCCCTCCTCCCGCCGCCCGTTCCTCTCCCCTTCCTCTCCCGGCCCTTTTCCTCCCGCCTCCCCCCGGCCCGCCACGCCCCGTCCCTCCTCTTTCCTCGGAGGAAACTTTCCGCCGGCTGC
>NW_007726217.1:1304029-1345174 GCF_000696425.1 Galeopterus variegatus | reverse complement strand
CGGCCGCCGGGCCTGACGCCGGACGCGCCGGGGCAGGGGAGTCACGAAGCGGGGCGCTGACGGTGAGTGAGCCCGGGCCTCCGGGTCCCGTGGGGCGGGCGGGGAGAGGGAGGGAGGCGGCTTCCCCTGCCCGGAGCCCGCCTGGGGAGTGGGACGGCGAGACCGGGCCTCGTTCGGGGACCCCACAAGGATGGCGGAGCCTCCTGCGGCCCACTCCGCTCGCCAGGATGGAGCGGCGTTTGCGCCCGAGGGAAGGATTCCCCCAGGCAGGGCCCGGGGCTGCAGCCAAGTCAGGGAGCCGCTCTCTCCAGGGTGGAACCTGAGGCCGCTTCTCGGAGGAGAGGGGCTGCCCCGAGGAGGAAGCGGGTCGGGATCAGCTCTGGGCCTGGGAGAAGGACCTGACCTTGGTGACCTCGCAGTGACAGGGGAGCTGCCCCCCAGAGCAGAATGGATGCCCCCAGAAGGGACATGGAGCTGCTCAGCAACAGCCTGGCGGCCTACGCACACATCCGCGGTGAGGACGCGCCCGCAGGGCCCTGGGGGCATGGACCCTTCCCGGACCCTCTGACCCCCACCACCCCGCCCCTCCCCACCTGCGCGCCCCTGCCATTGTCACCCTTTCCCAGCCTCCCCCACCCTCGCGGCCTCATTGACCGATGGCCGTTCCCCAATGTCCTTCAAATAGGAGCCCCGGTCCTTGCCCCCAAAAGTAGAACACGGAGTCTTTTCAAGATGGAATGAATCCCACCCGCCAGGGCCCCTCCGTGACTTCTGCCCCTTGACCCCCAGCTAACCCCGAGAGCTTTGGCCTCTACTTCGTGCTGGGCGTCTGCTTTGGCCTGCTGCTGACCCTGTGCCTACTAGTCATCAGCATCTCCTGCGCGCCCCGCCCGCGGCCCCGGGGCCCCGCTCCGCGCCGCGACCCCCGCAGCAGCACCCTGGAGCCTGAGGACGACGACGACGACGAGGAGGACACGGTGACGCGGCTGGGCCCCGACGACACGCTGCCGGGCCCCGAGCTGTCCGCGGAGCCCGACGGGCCCCTCAGCGTCAACGTCTTCACGTCGGCCGAGGAGCTGGAGCGGGCGCAGCGGCTGGAGGAGCGCGAGCGGATCCTGCGGGAGATCTGGCGCACCGGGCAGCCGGACCTGCTGGGCACCGGCACGCTGGGGCCCAGCCCCACGGCCACGGGCACGCTGGGCCGCATGCACTATTACTGACCCGCCCCGGCTCCCGCTGCAAGGCGCTCTGGGTACGGGACATGCCGCTGAGCCCAGAGCTGCCCCAGGACCTCCGGAGAGCCTACCCGCACGGCTCCCCTGGTGCTATTGGGCATGGACCGCCATTCTCTGGGAGGGACCCTTCCGCAGTCCTGCCAGAAGGCCACGGGGGTGGGAAAGGGCAGGATGCAGGGTCCCCACCCCCTCTCTGGGGGACGATGAAGAGGTGAAGTGACCAATGAAAGCTGCATTCTCAGAGACTCAGTCTCTCCCTTTGTTAACCCCTGCCTCCAGCAGTCCCCAGGCTCCTGCCATGCAGACCCCACTCGACCCCTTCAGGTTGGCCACCTCCGCCCGCCTACTCACCCCCCCAAGACTCAGCACACATGCTTGTGTTCACTTCGCAGACGGCAGACACTCGCCAGCCTCACCACAGAACCCGTATGGTCACACGCATTCCTTACGAACGCACTCCTTGACCCGCAAACGCTTGGGCACCCGTCGCCCTGTCCCCACATCGCCCTGGGCTCACACATTCATTGCGATCACACACACACACACACACCCCAGGCCTCGGACCCTGACCTTGACGCTAAGGAGCTATTGTCCCGAGTGTGACTATGCGGCGTTCACGTCTGAGCCGCAGTGCGCTCAAATGGGCGCGCACGGGAGCCCCTCCCGGCGGACCTAGAGACGGCCTGCCCGGCCCCCGCCGGCGCGCAGCTGGATTCCGGAATCCGGGCCCGCGGGCAGAGCCCGACCCCGCCGGGGCCCCTCCTGCCCGCCATTCCTCCAGCGCGGGGCTGGCGTCCGAAGGAGACACCCCACACACACACCATCCGGTGGATAAAAATAGCCGCGCGCAGGCCTTGGGAACGGTAATGGGAGCCACATGTTGGCCAGATGTGCCCGGGAGAGCCCGGCAGGAATGCGGAGGCCCGGGAGCGCGCAGCCCGCCCCGCCCCGCCCGCACGGACCCGGCCCACACGGCTGGCGATGACGAGGCAGAGTTTACTTTCTTGCGTTTCCCAAAGTCGTGTGCAAGGACCTGGGTGGCCCGAGCCAGACGTCCCCCCGGGGTCGGGCCGCGGTCCCTCTCAGGCCCGCCTTCAGTTCGTCTGCGTCTGCGCGTGGATGGAGCCCCGGGTCGGGGATTTCGGGGTCCTTTGCATCATCTGCACCTAAGGGGGACAGGGCGTCAGGGGAGCGGCGGCCGCGGCCCCCTCCCCGCCGTGGCCCACACCCAACCCACCTCCAGCAAGAGACGCTTCTCCCTCTCCCTCTTCAGCTCCTCCCAGATGTCGGTCAGCTTCCTCCTGAGGACACCAGACCCAGGTGAGCGGTGGGGCGGGCTCTTCCCTTCCCACACCCGCTCCCTGTCCCTGCCACTTACTCCAGCTGTTCCCCTATCAGCTCCAGCGCCCTCCTAAGAGACTCCACCTCGTCCTTCAGCGTCATTATGTCCACTCTGCTGTCCCTGCTTTCCGTGGAATTTTGCAGGACCAGAGAATGGAGGCTGGGAGTCTCTTGGGGATCTGGGATCTGCTTGATAAGATCTGAGATTTGGGGGGCAGGAGCTACTTCTTTGGGGAGCGCCTCTGCTTTGGAAGCCATCTCCTCTTTGGGGGGCACCTCTGCTTTGGGAGCCACCTCTTCTTTGGGGGTCACCTCTGCTTTGGGAGCCACCTCCTCTTTGGGGGTCACCTCTGCTTTGGGAGCCACCTCCTCTTTGGGGGGCACCTCTGCTTTGGGAGCCACCTCCTCTTCAGGGGGTGCCTCCTCTTTGGGGGGCACCTCTGCTTTGGGAGCCACCTCCTCTTTGGGGGGTGCCTCCTCTTTGGGGGTCACCTCTGCTTTGGGAGCTACCTCCTCTTTGGGAGCCACCTCTGCTTTGGGGGTAGTCTCATCTTCCGCAATTGCCTCTTCTTCCTGAGGGTAAGCCTTCTCAAGGATAGGCATGGATCCTGGTGCAGACCCACACTGGAATGGGGAGCTGTCTCTCTTAACTAGGGGGTGTTTCATCATACAGAGGCATATCTCTGAGGAGTCAGGCTGGAGTGGGGGTTCCTCTGGCATGTGGGCCTCCTCTTGGGACTGGGCCTCATTGGCCACAAGGGACTTGGCCTCCTGCAGGGTTTCCTCCAGAGAAAAGTGATAGAATTGAATGTTGTCTCCGGTGCAGACCTCTTCAGAAAGCACCTGGTACAGGAACAAGACCTGTTCTAGGGTGGGGGCCTCATCCTCTGGGGGGGGCACCTTTGACTCAGGGGCTTCATCCTTAGGTGGTACTTCTGGGGCGGGGGCCTCATCCACAGAAAAGACCCTCTCTGGAGTGGAGGCCTTGTCCAGAGTCGGGGTCTTCTCTAGAGTGAGCACTTTGTCAGGAGTCAGGATCTTCTCTGGGGTGGGGTTCTCTGGGGAGGGGGCCTTGTCCTCCACAGCCGGGATTTTCTCTGGGGTGGGTACTTTGTCAGGAGCCAGGATCTTCTCTGGGCTGGAAGCCTTGTCTGGAGACAGGGTCTTCTCTGAGGTGGTGGTCTTGTCCAGAGTGGGGGTTCTATTCACAGAAGGGGTCTTTGCCGGGCTACTGTGCTCTTCCTCCTGTGGTGATGGGGGGTGAGGTCTCCCCTGAGGGCTGGAGCTTGAAGGTTCAGGTCTGGTTCCCTTGGCCTGGGATCCTTCACCCTTGCACACCATACCTCTGGGAACCAACCTCTGCCCAGTACCCCCACTCTCCCATGTCCGGCTTCTCACCTGACTGGGTGCAGAGCGTTGTTGCCGGGGAGCCTGGGTTTTGGATCGCTTTCTGCCAGCGTGGCCCGGAACCCCACTGAGGAAGCTGCCATTGGTGCCTATGAGAGCAGACACCCAAGCCTACTCCGACCTCAGCCTCTCCCCATCTTTGTCCCTCAGCACAACCACCCTATCCCTGTCTTCCAGTCCTCCCCTCGTTGGAAGAAGGCAGCCATTACCTGAGTCTCGGGACAGGCGCTTCTGACCATCCCTGCTGGGTGTCCAAGATGTCCTGGAACATATTCCCATCAGGCCGTGGAGTGGGGGCAGGAAGCGGCATTTCCTCTGTTCCCTCCTCCTTCCCCCAACCCCACTCTCCTCCTTACTTGGCTTTGCTGGGCCCAGTGGGGGTTGTCACTGGCTTCTTGACTGTAGAGAGGGATGTTTTGGGCATCCACTTTTTTGATTCCTTAATAGGAGCTAGAAGAGAGGAGTTCGTTTGTCACTATCCATCCATCCACCAACCACTGGCCCTGTTGTGTGCTGTGCTCAGGGGACTATGGACAAGGAATGAACCATATTTGACTGTCTCCTGGGAAGCTGACCACCCTCATGCCACATAAGCACAAGGCACTGTGGAAGCACCCCAAAGGGACACCTAGCAAAAAGTTTTCGGGGAAGGCTTTGAGGGGGAGATGACTCCATATCTTGCCAGGTTTTTATCCATACTTTACCAAGACCTGTCTACTGCTTAGTGCCCATGTACCGCCTGGTCCAATCCTCATCTCTTCCCTGGACCATGGCAACAACTTCTCCTTTCCAATCTGTCCTCAAACTTCTTTAACTTCTCTATGTCATTTACTCCCTAGGAGATCTCACCCCTTCTTCCCTGAACTCCAGACTCAAATCCGACTGTCCTCTGCATATTTCCACTTGGAGAGCTAACTGGGACCACACATTTAACAGGTGCAACCCCTTTGCCCCCGTATCTGCCCCTTTCCCAGTGTTCCTCATCTCACCCATTTAACCACTTGCTCAAACAACAAAATAAAGAGCCATCATTGACTCCTTTTATTTCCTTGTGCTGCACATCTAGACCATCAGCAAACCCTGTCCACTCTGCCATCAAAATATATCCTGAATCCAGTCACTTGTCACCACGTCCACCACTTAGAACTCTAGATCAAATCACCCCCACCTTCACCTGGACTTTTATAACAGCCTTCCCCCTGGCTTTGGCCTCACCCATCCTGCCTATAGAGCGTCCCTCCCACAGCACCCAGAGGGAGCTCACGTTCTATTAGGGAAGCAGACATAAACAAGAGAAGCAAAATGTGGAGTGCGCTAGAAAATTAGTGTTATTGACAAGAATAAGCAGCGGAGTGGACAATTTTAAGTGGGGTGGTCACAGAAGGACACACTGAAGTGACATCAGAGTGAACACAAGAAGGCAGCCACACACAGTGACATTCACATCTGCAGACACACAGCCACCCCAGCCTGTGCACACGTACTGACCTTTACTCACACACACACATTATCACACACACATACACAAATCCAGCCGTGAGTAAGGGTGTGGATTCTACAGCCAGACACCAGGCTTTGCGTTCCAGCTCCATTCCTTGCTAGTTGTATGAGAACTTGGGCAAGTAACCTGTGCCCCAGTGGCCTCATCCTTAAAACACGGACAACAACTGTATACACCTTGTAGGCCTGCCGTGAGGTCTAACTTAATACATATGAGGACCAACTGACAGACCGTAACACATATGAGGACTTACAGCATGGCTGATTAGGTGCTCTGTGGGGCCTTCCCACTGCAGAGCAATTATATTCTGCTTAGGACACAAATCTGAGGCATTGCTGGACTTAAAAGGCATAAGGGAGGTCCACAAAATAACGAACTGGGGCCAGAAAGGTGGTAAGAAGGCAGCTGTGCTCTGTGGCTGCTAAGCCTGGGGCCTGTGATGCCGAGCAGGGGTCCCAGGCTCTGTTCCCTTGGCTAACCACAGGCCCGAAGCTCAGTAGCCACAAAGCAGTGCCACCCTTGCACCACCTTTTTTCAGGAGGCACAGTGGTCTCTGGGTTGGCATCCTCTGGGTACTGGCAGAAGTAGAAACAAATCCTTTCTGGAAGAAGTCTTCCCCTGTGAAGGCCTGCAAGACTCCCACAGATTAAGACCAAGTTATGAGATCATAAACAAAGCTCACATAACACACGAAAAGGCAGGCCACTGAGAGTGGAAGTCAGCAGACACAACGCGCAACAGATACTGGAACTGTGAGGCAGAGAACATGGCATGGCTATGTAAGAAATATTTGAAGAAATTAAGGATGCGCATGCAACAAGGGACCATCAAGAATAGACAGGCAGATGTGGAAAACAATCAAGCAAAAAGAAAACTGAACTACTAGTGATGAAAAACAACTTGCTTGCAAAAAATGCAATGAAAATCTATTACTTACATGTACATGTACTTACATTACATGTACAGGTTGAACAGCAGATTAAACACCGCCAAAAAGCTAGAGAGAGAATCAGTAATGTAGGTGTAGAATGAAACAGAATGAAAAATTTGAGAGTCATGTTAGGAGGAATGGATAATAGAAGCAGGGCTTGGCTCTAGTTGAGTGAGGTGGTGGACAAATCTTCTCTCTACAAGACAACTATAAAGCTAGATAAAAATTACAAAACAACCACTTCAGTGCTCTGGAAATTGTCCAAAGGCATAGGTAATTTGAGAAGTGTTTATACTTGATGGTGTTCTTGCCTAGGGCTGCTCCCATCCCTGCCCCCCCAGCTTGTTCCACGTGTGTATGTTCGGCAGGATAGGGCAGGTTGTGAGGTTGAACAGCAGATTAAACACAGCCAATAAAGCTACAGAATCAGTAATCTAGAAGTACAGTGAAACAAAGAATGAAAAATTTGAGAGCAATGTTAGGAGAAATGGGTAATAGAATTATCCATTCAATAGAATTGTGAGGATCAGCAGCATCACTGCCATGGCTGAAAGCAGTTCACTCCATTTGGAGTGTAAACTTGGATTTGGCATTGGTTCCATAGATATGACCCCAAAAGCACAACCATCCAAAGAAAAAATAAATTCATCAAAATTTAGAACTTCTGTGCACCAAAGGACACTATCAAGAAAGTGAAAAGAAAACCCACAGAATGGAAGGAAATATTTGCAAATTGTATATCTGATTAGGGACTTTTATCTAGAATATATAAAGAACTCCATAACTCAAGAGTAAAAAGAAAAATAACTCAAAAAATGGGCAACAGATCTAAATAGACATTTCTCCAAAAGAAGATATACTAAGAGCCAATAAGCACATGAAAAAATGCTAACATCATTAGCCTCCAGAGAAATACAAATCAAAAGCACGATGAAATACTTTATAATACCCATTACAACTGTTGTAATAAAAAGATAACAAGTGTCAGTGTGAATGTGGAAAAATTGGATTTCTCATATACTGCTGGTGGGAATATAAAATGATACAGCCACATTGAAAAACAGTCTGGTAGTTCCTCCCAAAGTAAACACAGACGTATCATGTGACGTAGCAATTCCATTCCTGGGTACATAACAAAGAGAAATGGAAACATGTCCACACAAAAACTTATACATGAAAGTTCATAGCAGTATTATGCATAACAGCCAAAAAGCAGAAACAACCCAAATGTCCATCAATTAAAGAATGAATAAATAAAACTTTGTGCATTCATACAGATTACTGGGGAATAAAAAGATATAAAGAACAGTATATGCTACAAAATGGTGAACCTTGAAAACATACAAAGTGAAAGAAAACCATTACAAAAGACTATATATTGTATGATTTCATGTATATGAAATGTAGACAAATCAATCAAGACAAAGTAGATTAGCGATTGTCTAGGGCTGATGGGTAGAGTGGGTAGATTGGAGAGTAATGGCTAAAGGGCAGAGAGTTTCTTTTAGGGGTGATAAAAATGTTCTAAAATTGATTGTGGTGATGTTGCACAACTCTATGAATATACTAAATGCCATTGAACTGTATTTTAAATGAATGAGTTGTATGGTATGTAAATGATATTTAAATAAAGCTGTTACCAAAAAAAAAGTTGGCAGGCCAGATGTGGCTCACAGACTATAATTTGCTGACCCCTGGTCTAAATACCACAATTAAAAGGCAGAGATTGTCAGAATGAACAAAAAAATCCATGATCCAACTGTAAACAAGACTGAACAACAGATTCAAAGACACAAATAGGTTGAGAGTAAAAGGCTAGAAAAAGATTATATCACACAAAGAGTAACTGGAAGAGAGTTGAGTGGCTATTTTAATATCAGACCTAGCAAAGAAAAATTACTACAGACAAAGAGGAATAGGTCATAACAACTAAAAGGTCAATACATCGGGAAGATATAACAATTATAGATGTATATGTGTCTCAACAAAGCCTCAAAATCCATGAAGCAAACACTAGTAGAACTGAAAGGAGAAATAGACAATTCACCAATAATAGTTGCAAATAATAGTTGGAATTCTTTCAGGAGAATGGTTAAGACTTTAAACTTAGACTTGTAAAGTTAAAGATACATGGCAAATTTCAAGAGTAACCACTAAAATATAAAAATAATGTGTATAAATTTCAAATCGATGAAAAAAACAAGAAAAACAAAAAAGGAAAAGAGCCACTGTAAAATATTGTAAGATAATTATGATTAATATAGTCTTAATTTACAATTTATCACCAAAGACAAAAACTGAAAGATTAGAATAAAAATGGTTAAGATGGTAATTTTATGTTATATGGCTTTTACCTCAATTTTTTTTAAAAGCTACAATAAAAAAACTTTTTAAAAAGTATTTGAATATATTAACTCTGGTGAGAATGAACAAAAGAGAGGAAAAAATAAACTATTAGAAATGAAAAAAAGGGCTGTTACTTCAGATATGGCTGAGATTATAGGATTATAAGGGAACTTTATGAACATTACACAAATAATTGAAAAAATGTCACCAAAACTGATTCAAGAATTTTAGCCTGACTTTTCTATAACTATTAAATAAATTAAAGAAGTCATTTTAAATCTTCCCATAATGGAAAAAATAAATAAAAAAATAAAAACCGAGCCATATAAATTTACAGGCAAGTTTTACCAGCTTTCAAGGAAAGATGGTTCTCATCTTATAAAAAACCTACCAGATAATTGAAAAGAAAATGTATATTCTTTAGCTAATTCATGAGGCCAGTATAATACTGATAACCAGATGAGGATAGTAAAAATAAATGCAAAAATCTTAAGAAAAATTGGGAAAATATTCTAACAGTATATGAAAAGATAATAAACCATGACTAAGTCGGATTTATCCCAGGAATGCAAGAGTGGGTTTAAAAATTCTTTAGATCCCCATGCTGACCAGCCACAAGAAAATTAAAAATAAAAATAAAATAAAAATTCTACATATGTCATTCATCACATTGACAGATTAAAGGAGAAAACCCATATAATCATTCTGAAAATTCAGATAAACAATTTGGGAAAACTCAACACCCATTCTTGATAAAAATTCTAAGCAAAGTAAAAATCAAAAGGACCTTACTTAGCCTCACAAAAAAACATCTGCAAAAGACCTAAGCAAACATCATATTTATTTATTTAATTTTTTTTTTAAAGATGACCGGTAAGGGGATCTTAACCCTTGACTTGGTGTTGTCAGCATCACACTCTCCCAAGTGAGCGAACCGGCCATCCCTATATGGGATCCGAACCTGTGGCCTTGGTGTTATCAGCACCACACTCTCCCGAGTGAGCCACGGGCCGGCCCCTCAAACATCATTTTTAAAGGAGAAAACTAGAAGCATTTTTTTTTAGAATCAATAACATGACAATGGTGTTCACCATCACTACTTCTATTCAATAGTAAACGAAGGGTGTTCAGAAAGTTCATGGAAAGAGCTGTATTATCTTTTAATTCTATTTTCCACAAGCTTTTTCAAGTACTCTCATATTGAAGATCCTAGTCACTATAAAAAAACAAGAAAATTAAACAGCAGAAGGTGTGAAAAGAATGAAGCATAATTGTCATTATTCACATATGACATAACTGTCTTCATAGGAAACTTTTAAGAATCTACAGAAAAATTATTGGAAATAATCACAGTTTAGCACCATGGCTGACTATAAAATCAATATACAAAAATCAATGCATTTCTAGGCTAGCCAGTTGGCACAGTTGGTTACTGATATGGTGCTGATAATATCAAGGTCCAGGGTTCAATCCCTGTACCAGACAGCAAAAAAAGAAAAAGAAAAAAGAAAAAAAATCAATGCATTTCTATATTCCTGCAATAAACAGAAGAATATCTAATTTTTTATCAAAGAACACAATTTTTTTTCTTTTTTTTTTTGGGGGGGGGGTGGCTGGCCAGTACAGGGATGAAATCTTGGAATATCTAATTTTTTAAAAAAGACAAAATGAAAACTCTGAAGTATCTAGGAGCATCAAGGAATAAAACTTTAAAAATTGTGTAAAACTCACATGCAAAGATAACAAATGATGCTGAAACAACTGATTGCCTATATGGAAAAAGGTATAATTGGATCACTCATTAGAATCAATGCTACATGGATGAAAGCACTTAAATATGAAAAACAACACTTTAAAAGTTTAACAGAAAATATACATGATTGTCTTTCTGAACCTGGAGCTGGAAAAGATTTTTTCTTTTTTTTTTTCGTGACCAGCAACGGATTGCAACCCTCAGTGTCGCGCCCGTACCGGACCGGGACCGGCAACAAGATCGCAACCCTCGGTGTTGCCCCCACTCCTCGCTCAGCCAGTGAGCGGCCAGTCTGTATGTGGGATCCGAACCCTCGGCAGGAGCGCCGTGCTCCCAAGTGGCGCACTGTAGCAGTGCGCCACCGGGCCGGCCCCTGGAAAAGATTTCTTAAACCAAGGATAAGATTGATATGTTTGACTGCATTAAAATTAAGAACTTACGTTCATCAAAAAGCATTTTTAAAACAATGAAGACAAGCCACAAACTGAGACCAAATACTGGCAACATGTATACCTGTAAAGGATTGGTATTCAGAATATATAAAAAACTACAAATTATTTGTAAGCAAGGACATACAAGTTAAGTTGAAAATGAGACAGTACTTTGAACCTACTAGATTCACAAAAATGATGAAATCTTTTTTTTTTTTTTTTGCCACTACAAGGATGGAACTCTGGACCTTGGTATTATCAGCACCGCGCTCTAACCAACTGAGCTAACTGGGCTGCCTGGACCTCTTTCTTATACACTGTGATGGTGGAGTGTTAAAGTGGACAATCACTTTGAAAGTCAATTTGACTTTATCTCACAAAAGTTGAATATTCACATAATATATAATCTAGCATGCCCCTCCTAAGATTATACCTGAAAGAAACTATTGTATGTGTACACCAGAAGAAAAGCATACGAATGTCCGAATGTCCGTGGCAGCTCTATTTGTAATAGTAAAAAACTAGAAACAACTAAAATGTCCAACATCAGGAGACCAGATTGCAGTAAATTCCCTATAAGAGATATTATACAGCAGAGAAAAATAAATGAACTACATCTATACACAACATGGATGAATCTTAGAAACAATGTTGATTGAAAACAGCAAGTTCCAGAAAACTATAAACGTATGCTACCATTTTTATAAAGTTCAAAAACAACAACAACAAAAATTTAGTGATACATTGTTTAGACCCATACATACGTAAGAAAACTTAAAAATTCAAGGGAGGGGCTGGCCAGCTGGTTACAGCATGGTGCTGAGAACACCAAGGTCCAGGGTTCCATCCCTGTACTGGCCAGCTGCCAAAAAAAACCCCCAAAAAACAAAAAATTCAAGGGACTTATAAAGTTCAAGATAGCAGAGCCGGCCCGGTGGCGCACTGCTACAGTGCGCCGCTTGGGAAGCGCAGCGGCGCTCCCGCCGAGGGTTCGGATCCCACATACAGACTGGCCGCTCACTGGCTGAGCGACGTGCGGGGGCAACACCGAGGGTTGTGATCCCGTTGCCGGTCCCAGTCCGGTACGGGCGCGACACTGAGGGTTGCGATCCGTTGCCGGTCACAAAAAAAAGAGACAAAAAGGAAAAAAAAAAACTTCAAGATAGTGGTTACTTTTTGCAAAGGGGAAGTGGTAGAATGGAAAAGAGAAGAAGCATACAAACTATTGGCAATGTTGTAGTTCTTGGGTTCAGGTGATAGAACATAAAATGTTTAGAACATACATATTATGTATATTTTTGACGTGTCAAATATTACATTAAAAGTTAAGTTAAAAAGACATCCCCACAGACACACATACAGAGCTACTCACCAACACACGTCTAAGACACGTGGACATACACAGTCTCATACTCAGACACATAAAGTAGTCCCCCCTTGTCTGTGGTTTTGCTTCCCGTGGTTTGTTACCCACGGTTCACCACAGTTGGAAAATATTAAATGGAAAATTCCAGAAATAAACAATTCATATGTTTTAGTGTTTGTTTTTTTTCCCCTTTGGCTGCTGGCTGGCACAGGGATCCAAACCCTTGACCTTAATGTTATAACACCACGCTCTAACCAACTGAGCTAACCAGCTAGCCCCAATTCATATGTTTTGCCCCAATCCATACGTTTTAAAGGCTAGGTCAAGATGCCTACCTACATCATTTGCCTCACTTTATGTCATCACATAGGCATTTTATCATCTCGCATCATCACAGGAAAAAGAGGGAGTACAGGAGCATAAGATATTTTGAGAGACCATCATACCTTTTATTATATTGTTATAATTGTTCTGTTGTTATTGTTGTTAATCTGTAACTGTGCCTAACTTGTAAATTGAACTTTATCGTAGGTATGTATGTATAGGAAAAAAGACAGTATATATAGAGTTCAGTACTATGTGCAGTTACTGGGTGTCTTGGACCATATCCCCCATGGAAAAGGGGGGACAACTGTAGATTCATACGTTTCCTCACAAAATGAAACAAATCTATAAAACTGATAGTCACATTCCCAAAACACACAGATAAATATTAACATATTAATACACACAAACTGACCCACAGACTGATTCTCATACACTCACCAGGCCCTTGACTCACAGGGGAGGGAGCTCCTATGGGGGTACACTGGACCATTAGGGAGTTATGGGTGTTTATGGGCAACTGGACTGGTGGATAACCCAGAGAGCACCCTCCATTCCCAGACTCTCTGGGCACCCACCTGATTCCTGAGATACCCCTTTCCGTGGGACCAGCTTCTTGACCTATGAAGAAAAGAAGAATCAGAATCCAAAGAGGAGCCTTCACAGGTCTAGGTCCATTCTCATTTAGCGGTAACCCAACAGCTGGGCCCAGGGAGTACCATACCCACTGTTTTTAGGGAGCCCCATGCCCCTCCAGCTGGGTCCAGTGAATGCTGTGAACCCCAACTTTGTCCAAAACAGCCTGCCCCCTTCCTGAGTGCCTGACTCTGTACTCACTGGGGGTGGTGGAAGAACAAAGTTGTCTGGAAAAACTCCTCTTCTGCCTTGACACTCTCCTTCCCACCAGCCCTTATCCTCTGTGGTCTGAGAGAGAAACATGCCAGTGGGGAGGACCCCCACCTCCTTTCCTGGGTCTCACCCCTTCTCAACACCCCCTTCCCTGGCCCTCCCAGCCCCGTTCCTCTCACACCTTCCTCAGTACTTTCACCACATCCCCCTTCCGCAGCGCCAACTCATCTGGGGCCTCGGGCTGGTAGTCAAACAGGACCCTGTAGGTCTCAGGGTGGGAGACTAAGGAGAGGTCAGTCCACTGAAGTCAACCCTCCCCCATCAGTCAGTGTCCCCCTCCCCCACCAGCTTAGCTGGTCCCTCCACCCCCAAGTCAGAGTGGCTTGAGGGGGGACAGTTGGGGGAAACTTTGGCCGGGTGCTCACCTGTCTGCAGGTAGTTTGGAGGGCTGTCATAGGACAAGCTGCTCAGCTAGTGAGGTAGGGGAGGAACAAGATGAGCCTCTAACCACCCCAAGAAGAATTCATCATAGCCATGCCCACTCTGACCCAATTTACCTTGGGAGGCCGCTGGGGATCAGGACTGACTGAAGGCATGTCTTGGTTACCAAGGCCTAGTGGGGGACAATGAGGTTAGGAGGGTGCCAATTCACAGGTTAGGTCATAGGAGAGGGTCAAAGGGGTCACAGGGTCAGAATGTGTGGATCACAGGCTCATGCCACTGGGAGGGTCATTGAAGATTTCAGAGTCTGGTCCCAGAGGGTCACATGGTTGAGGTCTCACTTGGGGGCCCACTGTCCAGCAACTCCACAAAGTTGGATGGGAAGGCTCCCAGCTGCCCGTTCTTCTTCCCCAGCCACCAGCCGTCCTCAATCTGGGGAGGAGGGGAGGACGCAGGGGCATCTGGTTCTGCCCCAAGGGTCACTAGAAATCCTACACCCTTGCTTCTGCCTCAGGACCCCCTTCTCCTCCCTTGCTCCCTCACTTCCCCATCTCTGCGCCCCTCACCATTCCCATCGCCCACACCCTCACTCGTGAGGCGTGCTCCATCATCTGCCCCCAAATCCTCTCACCTCCTTTATCACTTCCACAATCTCCCCAGCTTGCAGCTTCAGCTCGTCCGCCTGCTCCGGGTTGTAATTGAAGTTCACTTTGCACCATCTTTGGGGGCCCCGAGATTTGGCGGGATGGCCTGGGGTCGGACAAGAGCGAGGCAGCTTGAGCCGTGTGCCCCAGTCGCTGAGCTGGCGGCAGGGCAGGCCGCGAGCTCACGCCTCAGTGCCTCCAGGCAGGCCCCGCCCTCGGGCGGAGCATTGTACTCGAGGACCAATCACAGGCCGCAGAACGACCCCGAGGCCCCTCCCGGAGCCCCGCCCGTCACCGCGAGCTGGCGGCTGCCCCGGCGACCTGCCCCCGCCCACCCGCTCACCTCGGCGACGCGCGCAGCGCGGTCTCCGCGCCTCCCCGGCGCCCCGTAGGGACTCTGGGATCTCCTGGGAAAGAGGGCAAGGCGAGGGGCTCTCAGCTCCCGGGAGGAGCGCGCCAAGACCCCAGACCGCCGCCGGCCCGGCCTCACCTGCACCAGCCGCTCGGGGAAGAGGCCGTAATGGCCCGCCAGCTCTCCGCGCAGCCAGCCCCGGGCGGACCCCTCGCGCACCTGCCGGACCACGTCCCCGGGTGCCAGACTCAGCTCGTCGTCCTTCTGCGCGCGGTATCCGGCCAGGACCAGGACCTCTGCTGGGGGAGGACGGGGCGGGGCGCGGCTCAGAAAGGCCACGGGGGCGCGCCAGGCGAGGCCCGGGCTCCGTGTAGAGGGCAGCGGGAGTGGGGTGGTGGTGTAGGCTTCTCCCTTTCCACACGGTTACACGGAGGAGCCACCCAAAACTCTCTGCACATACCCATGGCGTCCTCCACAGCCTCGCAGGTCCCGCTGGCGGCCGAATACTGGGCCCGGCTAGGGTGGGACAGGCTGCAGGACTGTGAAGCCAAGGAGGCGGAGACGCGAGCCGATAGGTCGGGCTCCAGGTGCTGGAGTGGGTGTGGGAGAGGGGGCGGCCCGGTTCGGCTGGTTCGGGCCTCAATCCAGGGGTGAGGACTCCAGGGTCTCTGGCCTGTGCTGCGGTCACAGCTGCCTCACAGGCTTTTCCCCGCCCACCTGAATTTCACCTAAATTCTAGTCTAGCAGCTTCCCCACTTCTCCCATCCTAGACCCCGGGTGAGGCTCCTACCCCTTTGCAGAGCCTCCCCTGGCCCACCCTTTCCTTGCTCGCAAGCTTTTAGCTGGAGGGTATGAGGTGGAGAGAGGCACATACCAGGGTGGGGCACCCTAGCAAGCGGCAGCCGCTCTAAGCCGGGCCCTGGGTGGAGGCAGTGGTTGCTCTAGTCAGAGCAAAGCCATTGCTGGATAGTAGATAGTATACTTCAAATCTCTTGCTTTCCTCTCTGGCAAAGCACCTCCCTCCCTGGCCCCATACTCACCCCCGCACCCCACTCCCAGAAAAGAGAGGAAAGATCCCTGCTTTGGGACCGCAGGGGCCTAGTTTGGCTTCAGGAAACACCTCCAGATTCTTCTTGCAGGAAGGCAGGGGGAAACTTTACGAGCTTACAAAGCTCCTGCTCACAGTCCAGCCCAGAGCTGTCAAGAGTCTGAAGGTTAGGGCCCACCTAAGGCCAGTCTCATAATCCTGCTCAGTGAACACAGAAGGCTGAGCCTGTAAAGGACACTCCTTGACCCCTGCCCCACCACAAAGGAAGCCAAAGTCCTTGCCCATGTCACCACAATAAAAAAAGAAGTGGTTCTCCTGGGGTGTCCAAGGTGCAGGATAAAGCAAAACCACTGGGGTGAGAATCAGTTGCCTCCCTGGTGGTAACTGAGTGTGGGGCTCAGAAGAATGAGGTTGAGCAGCAGTCTGGGCACAGCCCCCACAGGCATTTTACCTTTCAGGTTTCCCAAAACTGCTCTGTGAGTATCTACCATCCCCAACACACACACATACACACTCAGGGTAACAATGATCAGAACCCATTTACATCTGCCACTTTATTTTTTTTTTTTTATTTGCAGGAGGAGTTGAAACAAATTTTAAGGGTGTTTTTCATTTTTTTCCCCTAAATATTAATCATTCAAGTAAAACCAACTTAACTATAGAAATGTAGCAAAGTAAGGGGAAGCATAACCCAAGAAGCAAAGGTTGGGGGGAGTGGGGAGAGGGGGGTGCAGGCCACATACAACATATGCATGAATGCCATATGATTCACCTGCTCAGGACCGCCTCCCCAAAAGGCAAGCACGAGGACCCAATTTTTTTTTTTTTTTTTTTTTTGGTGGCTGGCCAGTATGGAGAACTGAACCCTTGACCTTGGTTACAAGGCTGCTCTCTAACCAACTAAGCTAACCAGCCAGCCCCCACCACCACCCATTTTAAGAGGATGTTTTTCCCCCAAACATCTGAGAATGTTTCAACTTAAGCTTAAGGTTAAAAAGAAAAAACTAAACAAGACCAAAAAAAAAAAAAAAACCCACACACAAAAAACCAAAAGACCCCATGAACCACCCAGCCATAACCACCTTCCTTAAATGATCATAGGAGTTTCTTTTCATTTTATAAAAAGATTAATAAAAAATATTGAAAAATTATTTTCTCATATTTGTAAAGATAATAGCATTCATAAGTTTCTTAGAAAACAGACCAGAAACTGCCCTCCAGTTTCCACCCTGGTTGCTGAAAGATCAGCAGGACTAGAAAGTTTGGGATACTGGAGTTGCTGGTGAATGGGAAGCCCAGCCCAGAAGAAAATATGGGAGCAGGGGCGTGGGGGGTGTGAGGAGCAACTCCATGTGATACATGGCTGCGCAGAAAAGGGGAACACAAGGTGGTCAGAAAGGCCTTAAACTCCTCCTTTACATACAAAACCAGTTTTTACAAAGATCCAAGCAGTTTGGTCCCAAATTGAGGTGAACACGTCAATGTTTATTCACATGCTTTGTTTTCTCTATTAAGAATCAAAGTTGCCCAAATTAAATTGTGCTAATAATACTACATATGCCTAAAAGAAAAGAAAAAAAAAAAAAAAAAAAGGGCTTTTAAAATCAGGACGGGGAGAAGAGACTGAAAATTATCAAATTAGTCCCCTTAGCGCCAAATGAAATGAAATTAAGAACAAAACTGTTGGTTTCTAATAGGGAACAAACCAAAATCCAAGCATCGCTCTCCCTCCCTACCCCAGCCCCCACCCCGCACACCAACAATAAATGAGAAACACAGCTAAAGCCCAATGTGTTGTGTTCTGCTCAAGAGTTGGGCCTGACCCCAGACTCCACGGCTGGCCACCTCTGTCCAGTGGGACACAGCGCCAGGGATGCTTTCCGCTGTAGTAGGATTTTGCATGGCTGTGGGTGGGGGGTTGGGAATGGGATTTTCAGAATTTTCTTGAGGCTCCTCTGTTTAGCTCCTCACCAGCCTTCTTCCCAGTGCCTCTCTCCCCTGGCAAGGGCTCCTGTCAAGAGTAGCCCTTACTCAGCTGTGGGCTGTAAATTGTCCTTCTCTTCTCGGTTCTCTGTCCCACTCTCGTCATCTTCAATCTCTCCTTCCTCCCCACTGAACTTGTCATGGGCCCATTTGGGGCTGGTACTAGACTTCCGGAACATGAATCGGCCCCGACCTCGGGGAAAGGATCCTCGGCCCCGGCCACGGCCCACCCACTTGTCACTGCCTTCTCCTTCACGGTCATCATGCTGAAAAGAAAGAAAATTGCCATCAGTGCCACAGTGAACAAGTGGCCAGAGCTCTCTTCTTTGTGCTCACCCAAATGTGCCTTTCCCAAAAGAACCTGTGCCCTAGGACCCAGCCTTTTACTTCTTTTCTGCCCTCCTTATCTTCCACTCCAAAAATGTCACTGGTTCAGATCCAAGAGAGTATTAGTTGAGAGCCTTATGAATTCTCTCTAGGCAGTAGCTTGGGCATTATGCTGATAATGATGATAAAACCTTCACTGAGCTCTGAAGATCCATTATCTCATTCAATCCTCACATTTACCCTATCATTATCACCCCCCACTATGCAAATGAGGAAACAGGCTTAGAAACCTTAAGCAATTCCATATAATTTAGTACATCATCTCTCAAAGGATGGGTCTGAGAAAGCCAATCACACCAAAGCATGAAACTGTGTGTGAACTGGGTTGTTAGGCAGGTAAGAGACTAAGCAACACTCAGTACACATAGCTGGGGCTCCAGTTCTTTCTGACCTTCTCCATCCGCAGCCTACCATCTTGTATCTCTCCCCTCTTATTAGCTCTGTGCAAGGTGATGGTGTGGCATAATAGGAAAAAAAACTTATCCTACATCTCAAATAATCCCTGCTCTGACAATCTCATGAGACACAAGAAGGGATCCAATGAAAGAATAAATGAGAAAGCATTTCAAAAGCCAGAGACATTACTTCATCTGCCCCATCACTTCAAGGAACATAAACCACCTCCCACCTCCCCAACCCCCCCACCCCCACCCCACATGCAAACAAGGGCTTTAGGCTCCTGGAGGTCAGCTCACCTAAAGTGCTAGCTTCTGACTAAGACTGATTGTTCACCACACTAAATGAATCCAGATCAGCAATGCTTGCAATGCTTTTTCACGTGGCAGATGGGGCAGGGAAGAGGGGTTTTTTGTATGGCTTTTAATCCTTCCCTTTACAGCAGTCTCACTCCAGCACTGGGACCAGCCAACTACAATTCCCTAGAGGTAGGTTCGTGGGTCCTCTAGAAGCCTCAGAGCAGCTCCAAGCAGCTCTAGAAAAGTGAAGGTGGCCATGCACACAACCTGTTTCCTAGCTGTGCAACTGACAACACAGACCCATGCCAGCAATTCTGGTGGGTGATGAGATTCAGCTGCATGTTTACCTTGGTTATAACACTCAGAGTCACACCTGCTTGTATCTGAGCCTGCTGTTGACATGGCAAAGACAAGAGAGCTCACTCACTGACCAGGTAATTCAGCCTCGAAAAGCCTCAACCTCAGAGAGGCACAGAATTGCATGGGAATGATCAACAGCTTAGATAAAAGTCCAAGTGGCATTTCGTTTTGGAGATGGATCCCTTTTCTCAAAGATAATCTGAACTATCAATCCTGCACTGGGGAGTGAAAGAGAGAAGCTGGGGCATCAGGGAGAGTTATGGCTCTATCACAGAGAGGAGGCTCATGCTGGGAGTGGGTGAGCAGTAAAACACGTTCACAGACCAAAAAATAAAAAGGCAAGAGCAACACTTCTTGCTTATCCTAGAATCCATAAACACCTTAGACGATAAAACCCTTTTGAGGAAAGGACTTTCCTTCTAGAAAACACCTATCTCGTTCGCACTACACTATCCAACAAGTACACATTCACCAGTGCAATATGCCTGCACATGCATTTAATCACAGTTTAGGTCAGGACCATTAAGGCCCCAGTTATCCCCAGACACATACCAAGTAATATTTCTTGCTTTTGGGTGTGTATTCTGGGTCCCACTCCTCTTCTCGGTTCCTCTTTTGAAAATCGTTGTTGCTGTTGTTGTTATTGTTACCAGAGTAGTTGCCTCTGCCCCAGCCTCTCCCTCTGGCTCGAAACTGCTGGGACAATAACCAGGACAGGAACAAAGGACCATGTCAGAGATGAGAAAAACAAAAAACATACAAACTCCCTTGCATTCTGTTCAAATGAATTTTCTGGTATGGAATAAACAACTGTCCTCCAGATGCTAGTCAACTGGTTTCTAGCCATTTGGTTCCCTTTTGGCTCCCCTCAAGTCTATAGCCTAAACAAAGGATAAACATGGCCCAACGGCCTCTCTAGAAACAGCAGTAGTCAAGGTGAGTGGGGTAAGTTTGAGACCAGAAACCTTAAGAGGCTTTCTAGCTAAGTGATCATGGGCTTTCTAGCTAAGTGATCATGAACAGAAAAATAACTAAAAATATAAAGCCTGGAGAACAAGAGACAGGGAACCAAAGATTCTGGGGTCTACAGACTAGACAGTCTATATCAGAGGCAACAAAACTGGTACTCTGATGAAACATAATCAGAATTGGTAGAGCAGGGCTGGCCCGGTGGCGCACTGGATAGTGCGCCGCTTGGGAGTGCGGCGGTGCTCCCGCCGAGGGTTCGGATCCCATGTGGAGACCGGTTCCCCCTCACTGGCCGAGCGTGGTGCAGGCGCAACACCGAGGGTTGCGATCCCGTTGCTGGTCCCTGGTACGGGCGCGACACCGAGGGTTGCGATCCCGTTACCGGTCAGTAAAAAAGACAAAAAGGAAAAAAAAAAATTGGTAGAGCAAGGGGCTTAGAGAAAGGGGGAGAGGGAAGGGTCTTACAAAGTTTCCTCGAGCTCTGCCGCCTCCTCTTTCACTTGGCCCCACAAAGTCTTTGGTCCCCAGTCTTGATTTGTCAAAGCCTGTGGTGCTCTCCTCTCTTTCCTCTGTCTCTTCAGTGTACTCTTCTGCTTTGTAGGAGTGAGATGACTGGGAGGAAGAGGATGATGATCTGGAACGGTCTCGAGCTCTCCGGTGCTTCCTATGGAAAGAGAAGAGCCAAGGAAATCAATAAGTCTCTAGAGGACAGCTTTTGGCTGGGGCCTCAAGGATAAGAAGCACAAGGCCATCAGGAGTGTGACTGTGATGGAGAAACTGAGGATGAATAACCTAAAAAAAAATCAGCTCTCCCTCAACCTACCCACCAAGATACTTGGGGGCTTTCTCCCAATTCTGTCAGTCACATTCACTGCCACATCTACATCTGAGCCTGTGACGAACCACTGACATACACAGAAGAGGAACAAACACAGTCCACGGCCTCCAGTAGCTCAATCTAAGAAACATGCGTGAACTAGAAAGGGAGAGGGAAACCAACACTGTATTGAGAACTATAATATATCTGGTACTGGGCCAGAGGCTTTATCTATTACCTTCTGTTAGTGTTGTACATTACTTTTATTTTTCATAGGAATACTACCTGTCTTAAGGGGTTGCTCTAAAGATTAAAGAATGTGTTTAAACACTTTTCATTGACAACACTCAGGCAGTTAATGGCAATATGATTATTCAGTATTACTCCATTTTATAGATAGGAGACTCAGGTGACAGAGCTGAGCAGAATCTGGATTCAAACCTAGCTCTGACTAATCACACCACTACTCCACACACTACCTCCCACTGAGCTCAAACAGGTTGCATTATTAAGCCTAGGACATGGTGAAACTCTTCCCAGAGCTGTTTCCCTTCCTTTCCCTTCATCTAGAGGAAATTACAGACTAGGGCAAATTAGCTTAATAAGATGAGTCACTGTCTATGTACTACAGGTGGGTGCCAGCCCTGCCATGTGATAGTGGAGGTTACCAAATGCCTCTAAGGAAAGGCCAGGCTCCCATCAGTAGAGGATACGACTTCTAGGAAGACTCCAGTCAAGTGTCAGTAACCTCAATCCTCCATTATGAAAAGTGCCTTGCTCCCCGCCTCCCTCCCACATCCACACCTGCTGGCTCTTTCTAGAATCTACTCACAAAAAGGGGAATTTTTTTTTTCCTTTTTGTCTTTTTTCGTGACTGGTAACGGGATTGCAACCCTCGGTGTCATGCCCGCACCGTGCTCAACCAGTGAGCGGATCGGTCTCTATATGGGATCCGAACCCTCGGGGGGAGCGCCGCCGTGCTCCCAAGCGCTGCACTCTACTGAGTGCGCCACCAGGCCGGCCCAAAAGGGGAAATTTAAGTTATTCACATACGACTGGTGGTGGGGAGGAGACTTTTGGCTGGTATGGTGATCCAAACCCTTGGCCTATTATGATAGGATTCTTATAACTCAGATGCGTAACTCTAACCACTAAAAATCAGCGCCAAAAAAAAAAGAGGTTTTCAAAATAAGACTCTCAAAAGGCTCCCAAATTTGAGTTCTACCACTGCCTCTTATTAGCTATGTGACCTGGATAAGTCATTCTTCAGTTATACAAGAAAGAGTTCTTGTAAACTGTAGTGATATATTAATGAGAACACTGATGTATCTAATCACAGAGTACCAGGGTTGCAAGAGACTTGTTCAAGGTCATACAGCAAGTGAGGGGTAGACCTGTGTTCTCAGAGGGAGAGGAATCAGAATTAGTTATCCAGACCCAATCCTGAAATGCTTGAGGAGATATGCTCCCTTTCCACCAGTGGCAGTACTGAGGACTACTGTACTACCAGTTCCATTCACTCCTGTGGATTATCAGGTCCTTCATCTATAGGCAGCCCTGAAAGCTGCTAGGGCTCCTCATGCATAAGTAACACAGCAAAACAGCAGACAAAGTGGAACAAAAGATCTCAGCTTTTTTTTTGGTCCTTTTTGAGACCGGCCGCACTGCGCTCAGCCAGTGAGTGCTGTGAGCGAACCGGTCATCCCTATATAGGATCCGAACCCGCAGCGGGAGCGCTGCTGCGCTCCCTGCGCCGCACTCTCCCGAGTGCGCCACGGGTTTGGCCCCAAAAGATCTGAGCTTTAATGCCAGCTGATAGTTGTGTGATCTCAGACAAATCATTCTGAGTATGACCTCATCTTTTGAATGGGCAAAATGGGTATCACAACAACTGGTCAATTTATCTCAAAGGGTTACAATCAGAAAATGGACATGAAAATGCTTGCCAGGTGAAGTTAAAAAACAGCAGAAGTGTTGCTGCTTCTGGGGCTTCAACTCTGCTAACTTTTAATTAGACATGATTGAAGTCATGGGATTTTCAAAAATGTAAATAGGAATGTCAGGACCTTGGCATGAATGTTGTCCTACAAAATTCAACAATGTCACCTTTGTTTAAGGAATCTTTGGAACACCTCTCTTGGAACTGTCTGTGAAACTAGTTTAAAAGGCATTTTGCAACACCGAGGGTTGCGATCCCGTTGCCGGTCCCTGTCTGGTACGGGTGCGACACTGAGGGTTGCAATCCATTGCCGGACACGAAAAAAGACAAAAAGGAAAAAAAAAAAAAAGGCATTTTGAGATCAACAATCTTGTCTTATCTAGTTCCACCTTGTTTCTTTGATCGAACAGTGTCATTACTTGACAACTCTAAGCCATTTCTAAAACATAGCCTCTCCATGAAGATTTTCAATGAGAAAAAACAACTCTAAAACAATTGCAAAAGGAATTTCCATTTGCAAATTTGACTCTCTACACCACCTCTGTAGTCAGATTAAAAATTAATTTCTTCCACGAAGCCTTCTTTGGACAAAGATCACACTACTCTGACACAGAAGTTCTGTTTTCAAACTATGGAACCTACTTGACGGTTACATGGTATAAAAGAATAAACTGCACAAGTTGCTATACTTCCTAACCCCGAAGTCCTCTGGCTTGAAAGATCTGGTATATAGCCCAAAGGGGGCAGACAAGAAACCATACTCAGGAGTCTGAATGAGGTCACAGACACGGGCTTACGTACTTCTGCTTCTTTGATCCTTTATGGGTTTTCTCTGTTTTCTCAGCTGACCTTTCCCTTGAGTGGCTTGAGTCTCGGGAATCCACTGATTCTCTTGATTTACCTCGTTTAAGATCTCTCTCTTTATGTTTTTTACGACGTTCAATATCAAGCCGGAGATCAACAGGATCATCTTTGTATTTTCCCTCAGCCTGTCAAAAAAGAAGTTAAAATGAAGGATTTTGGGATTCAGGACTGCCAACTCAACCACCCCACAAACTGTGGTTTCTACTCCAAAGGAGGGGTGCAGAGTAAGCACTGGGAATGTGATGCACCTCACCCAAGCTTGGGAGGGATGCAGGATATCCCACAGAAGTTACTGCATGAGGATCCCTCACGAAGCCCAAGCCAATTCTCTAAAACAATGAGGATGGGAGCCTTCTGAACATGCTACATATTGATCTCACTTTGTTTCCTCTGTGGCCCAGTAATGGCTCTGGCTAGTCTACAAGTTGAAAAAGCCAAAATCAGCTCTGGATGGTAGGTAGGTAGGCTGGCTCAGGCTCAGTACCCACTAAGAGTAGAAATGTTCACATTCCCCTACCTACACTGTAGCAGCCACTCACGGCTATCCTCATATTTGGAATTATGTGTGAGTACTGAGTCTAAAGAGATAATGCGGAAGTCAAGCAGCCTCCCAAAACGCTGAGCTATATGACAAATGTCTCTAGAAAGGGAATATAAAAAACTATAACGGAGAATTCATAAAGTGGCAATAGCAAGCTCAAGTTTATTTTTAAAAGAGAAAAAAGTAAAAAACAGGAAAAAATACCAACAAAACACTTTTTTGCTAACTTCCCACAAAGTTTTACATGCAGGGTATGCTGCAGATACAGTATGAAGCCAGCACACCAGTCCACACCATCAGAGCAATGGCTTTCAACAATCCTTGTGAAACACAGTGAGGACAAAAATACGAGGAATTTTCAAAGACACTATACACCAGGATTTGTCTCATGTAAGTACACCCTCCCTAAAGGAGGAAGTAAATGAGCAGTTCACTTACACAAACTACTAAACTTTTTGTTGAAATAAAGTATAATTTTAATTAAAAGCAGGAATGATAGGAAGTAGTTTTTTTTAATGTTATCACTTCATTTGTTTCTAAGAGTGAACAGGGCCTCTGCAACCTCCAAAGACAAAAAAAGAAAAGACAAATGCAGCCGCTGCTTCCTTGGGCAGTACGGACAGCACCTCTAATAAGCTGGCTTTTTGAGGCATGGAGGACGAGATCTCTTCTGATGTTTCAAAACCTTGGGTTTCACATGGTTAGTGGCAAGCTGACAGGTACTTGGAGAAAGAGAGAAGGGGGTGGGAGAGAAGAGAGATTGTGCAAGTGCCTCTCATCACATTCAATCAACAAGGCAAATTTGTTTGGAAAACTTGAAAATCAATATTTTTAGAAAAGGATTCGGTAGCATCAGAAATAGCCATCTCTAATTTTAAATTTCAACTGTATATGTGAACGAAGATCAATAAACACGAAGATTTTTCAAAAACCCAATCTAGTTTTTTCACGGCAAAAGATTGCATACAAGCTTTAACTTCAAATACGAGTTTACGTGCACATCACTGCAAATGTAGCTGGGCTATCAAAGTAATGTTTAGGTTTAAAGTAACAATAATTGACAGATGATAGATATGGTACAATGTTAGAAAAAAACTGGACCAGCTGTTTAAAACAGTCTACTAAGTTAAGATATGAATATTTCACTCTCCTCTGACATGCATGTCTTTTTGAAATCATGGTTGGAAATAGTGCATGTATACAGTTGATTTGATAATACTTACAAGCAGAAAAATATCACAAAAAGTTTCTTCTCTCATCATGGGCACTTGTTCCAAAACTCCTCTCTTTTTTTTCTCAAGCTCACCTCAATAGACTTTGGGGTCATTTACCATATTCTAACCACTTCACAAAGGTTGTTGATACATTTAATAAAAATTAACCCTTTGTAGTTCATTTTTAGAATTATGCCCATCCTTAAAAGAAAAACACAAACTTAAGTAGAGAGTAATTTAAACAAACACATTTCTGTCAAGTTCATGCCCAACGCACTCATTTTGTTGGAATTACTGATCAAAGCAACAGTTCACCTTGTAGCCAGGTTCCCGGGGACTTTTCATTTCATCATGAGCCAAACCATGTTTTCTGAATGTACTGGGGGAAATGTCTATCCTCCTAAAATTGGAAACACAAAAACTATATATGATATTCCATAATGTGAATACAGCAGTGGTAATATTCAAGTTTGTAAGATGTGTAACAGATTCACAAGCATTCCCTATTATGTTTTGTAACTTAATGTATGTATTACTTGTATTCTTTACTTATCTACTTATAGTCTCCCACAGGCAGGCATATATAAACACACCTACAAAATCCCAAGTTCCCTGTCAAACATTAACAGAAGTTAGAGTTTTCTTGTTCCCTCCCAGTATTGCTACAGGCTAGAATACAGATTCACCTATAATCTCACCTATAGCCATATCTATGCTCTGCTAACCTCAAAGAGCAGCTCTCATCTTGAGAATTAAAATATATGGGCCCATTACTGTCTATAAGATTAGGTCTAGGGCTGGCCAGTGGCTAACTTGAGAGAGTATGGTGCTCATAACACCAATGTCAAGGGTTCAAATCCCCACACCAGCCAGTTGCGAAAAAAAGGATTAGGTCTAGGTGAGAAACAAATGCCTGAAATGACGCATATCTCAACAGATCCTAAATCCAAGGCTGTTGTACAAACACAGTCCTGATACCTACTGCAACATGTTCAAGAGTTGACTGACTATTGAGGAATTAAAGGTAAGGCCAACTTTGTTTCCAGACAAAAATCCCTATTTGCTGAACAGACTCCCACAACCAAATGGGATATTCCTTAAATCTGCTGGGCTTTTAATCCCTTTGAGAAAATCCTACAAATCCACCCCTCCACTCCCCAGGCACATTCTTCCAAAAGAATCCATATACGAAATACATGGGTTTGCTTAAAGAAACTAGCATTTACTCTACCTACAGAAAGCTCACAGTAATCTCAGGTTATCATTTGCCAGCTCCCAAGAATATAGTTCATCTATAATAAGAAAGCTGTTTTCCTCAGGCCCAACGTGAGAGACTACAGTCCACAAAGTATGTCCCAGTCTGGCCAATTAGCTCACTTGGGAGAGTGTAGTGCTGGTAACAACAAGGTCACAGGTTCAGATTTCCATACCAGCCAGCTGCCAAAAAAACGAAACAAAAAAAACCACAAAGCATGTCCCTTTCACTCTCAAATACAAACTCTCACAGCTATACTGGAGTCTGGAGGATGTTACCAAATTTTGCATTAAAAGTGCATTAGCAGCAGAATTGAACAAGAGAGTTTAATATTTAATGAGAAGTCTTTGGTTACAACCTCTAGAGTAAGGCTGAGGTACTCACCTGTGTATCTCTGGGCTTTTCTTGTTTTTAGCTGCTTCCTGCTCAGTTCCTCTCTTTAGGTATTTAGTAAAACGTTCATGCAATGTCATTCCTGAGGACCCAAAGTGATGCTCTGTTGGGATTCAAAGAAACACATGTTATGCTACCAAAGGCAGACACAATGTTCAACTCTTCTGCATGAACCTGCAGCCATAGATGTGACAAAAGTAGTCAAATCCATACTATAAACATACTGAAAAGGGGAAGGAAAAATGACTGGTTGAGACACAATCCAATGTTGGGTATTGGATTTTCACTATACCTCCCTTATCTTAGGACATGGATACAAAGAAAGAAAAGCCTGGACTTTCCTTCCTTTTAAAGCACAGCATTAACTCCTGCTTAAGTTTAAATTTCATGGAACCTGTTTCTACATCACTTTTCTTGGTCATTCCCCAAACTACCCACCTCTATTTGCTCAGAGGATGGTAGAATAATTTGGGGAAAAAATTCATACCAAAATGTCTGCAAGAAAACACTAGAAAAGAAAGAGGTACTGGAAAATCTTTTAAAACCACACACACGTACACATATACACAAGATTTTTGGCATATTTTAATTACATACCTATAACATAATGCATTTAATAATACAGTCATTGGGCCGGCCCGGTGGCGCACTGGATAGTGCGCCGCTTGGGAAGCGCTGCGGCGCTCCCATCTGAGGGTTTGGAATGCAGACCGGTTCCCGCTCACTGGCTGAGCGAGGCGCGGGAGCGACACCGAGGGTTGCGGTCCCGTTGCCGGTCCCCGGTCCAGTGCGGGGGCAACACTGAGGGTTGCGATCCATTGCCGGACACGGAAAAAAAGACAAAAGACAAAAAAAAAAAAAAAAACCATTTTAAATCTTCATATTAAGGATTTTACCTATTCTTTTGATCACAGGTTACTACCATTTCAAAATTCTCAGCTCTGTAATTAAAAACATGGAAACGTCTCACTGGAAGGAATTTTCTTCAAGCCAGCCCCTAGCTTCAAATGCCCTTGAAATTAGATAAAGTGCACCAAGAGGCTCACTTATTCACCACTCATCCTTCTGCTTATAACAGAGGAAACTAAAAGTGTGGAAAGGGAGTGTGAAACAGGCTGTGGTCTGGACTCACCTTTAACATGGTGAACAATGGTCACTATATGCTGGGCAAACAATTCTGAGGGGCTACGCTGAGACTGAGCTGATTGTATGTGCTGGAAAATGGAACGAAATTCCTGTTCCTTTTTGTTGCTATGGACTAGATCCCGACAAAGCTTGCGTTCCTGAGCCAATAAGCCACTGGGTCTGAAAAAGAAATACAGGGAGGCCCATGTAACAATATATACAAAATGTCAGAACACTTAAACCATAATACAACACTTTTTTCCAGAGTTTTAAATCTGTCCAAAAGCTCCTTTTTCTCTTCCTACCAAAGTTCAAAGCAACCTCAACAAACCATAACTATGGAAAAATATATCTAAAATCTCTCGGGCCGGCCCGGTGGCGCACTGGAGAGTGCGCCACTTGGGAGTGCGGTGGCGCTCCGCCGAGGGTTCGGATCCCATGTGGAGACCGGTTCCCGCTCACTGGCTGAGCGCGGTGCGGGCGCAACACCGAGGGTTGTGATCCCATTGCCGGTCCCCGGTATGGGCGTGACACCAAGGGTTGCGCTCCCGCTGAGGGTTCGGATCCCATGTGGAGACCGGTTCCCGCTCACTGGCTGAGCGCGGTGCGGGCGCAACACCGAGGGTTGTGATCCCATTGCCGGTCCCCGGTACAGGCGTGAAACCGAGGGTTGCGATCCCGTTACCGGTCAGTAAAAAAGACAAAAAGGAAAAAAAAATAAAAATAAAAATAAAATAAAATCTCTTTCTTCACTTTCTTCACTGGGATGAAGTGTAAAAACCTCAGTGATTCAGTCTTAGGGGTCATTGCTGGTTTTAGGACATACAACAAATGGCAAGGTATTCTAAAAGATCAGCTAGGTTGGCCAGCCAAAGCTATTCAACATAATGGATGACATAATGGAAGCAACATAATGAAGCAGGAGTGGGATGTGGCTGGAATGCTGCTCAAGCAGACTTGAATTAGGTGGGTGGTTCACACCAACTAAAAAACAGCCTGGCCTTACCACTCTTTCCTAAAGTTGGAGTGTGTGAGGGAGGATCTACCTCTCTCAACTCTAAAACTTCTATGTTATTTGATGGTAGAGGCCTGTGATATATATAGACCTTGGTGAACCAGCTAAGAATGGAGAAGCAGGCCCTGGATGGTTTCACAGGCAAACATAGCTAGGAAGAAATACGAGTGGGAGTGGGGATGGGGGTGGTGATGAACAGAGAGCAAGAGAGAAGCACAGGGGACCCAGCAACCAAGAAAGCCAGTCACTAAAGACTGAGAAGACACTTTTACGACTCTAATGATACTGCCCGTAAAGCACATAATCAGTCGGGACATACGTTCTCCACTGAAGACAGGTGCACATGAGGGTATCAGCATTGAAATTTGTACAGCAGGGGGAAATACAGAATGTCCTCAGGGAGAGGGGTTAGGAGACACCACTTATGCCACTAAAGTCCTGAGGATCAAGAAGGAATATATCTCACCGTGCAAGGTCCTCATCAAAAGAGTCCATCCGGACATTGACCTGGGCCTCTCGAGTAATGGAAAAGGAAGACTTCCCTGAGGAAAAGTCTCCTTTGGCTCCCAGCTTGTCTCGGCTCTCAGAGGTCTTTCTTGGGGGAGGTGATGAACTTTTCTCCTGGACTGCTTTGTAAGCAGTTACTCTGAAATTCTTTTCCGGTACAAACCCTCTGTGCCCACTTTCGGTTCTCTTGGTCCCTCCCCGATCCTCCTTTTTGGATCTCTCTGAGAAAGATTCCTCCTCCAGCTCCTCTGTTTTTCTCTGCTTTTCCTTCCCTGGAGGTGCATACATCAGACCCTCCCATTTGCCTGACTTCTCCTCCTCTTGGTTTTTGTTTGCACCTGCTATGACTTTAGACATAAATTTGGGTTCATCATCAAACTCAGATTCCTTCCTTCCCTTAGCTTTGTCCTTATCTTGATCATCCATCTCCTCCTTGTGGAAGTCAGCCATCTTCTTTTCAAAGTCATCTCGGAGCTTATACCTTTTGGGAGATTGGCTGCCCCGAAAAGGCTTCTCAGTATCAGATTTGGGAGCAAATGGATCAGATTTCATTTTTCCATCACCCAAGCCTGTGTCAGAGAAGCTCCCTTTCTCTTTCATTTTTTCTTTATCAGTATTTGTTTGTTTCTGCTCCTTATCTTTTCCATTCTCTGTCTTCTGCTCTTCTAGATACCTAGTTATAAAAACACAAGGGAGATACACAAGAGGCTTCTTAAGCAACCTGCTCTAAAATAGCACCATATAATCTTTGGTTTTTGATTCTCTGAACAAATTCGTCTTCTGGATTCCAGTATTACCAAAGGACTTTCTACTTGGTTATTTTCTAATTTTTGAAAAACTACCATTCACAGATCTATGGACTTGGTGTTTAAGAGAAAAATAGTCCATGGAGCTGTGTCTGCTGTGTCTTACAAAAGCAACCAAAAAGAATGGCAAACATTATTCTTATGATACCAAACAACAAAAACAAAAACCTACTTACCTGTAATGTAATCTAGGGAAGAAAAAAAAACTAAGGTCTTACCCAACCTTCAATCAGTCACTTACAATCTGCTTTCAGCAAAGTTAACATAGTACGTTCAACCTTGGACTGTTTTGCTTTTATACAACTCACACTTGGAAATACAAGTCTCAAAAGAGACTTCAAATTTGCTTCAAGTCACCTAGAAGATCTAAATATGGAATATACTGTGAACACAAACAAAATACTTGTTAATGGGGGAGAGGATGGTAGCAGCAAAAATCATTACTCTTTTTATAAAAAAGCAGAGCTCACGCTCAGTCTTCTAACAAGATTTACTGTCCTGGCAAGGAACAAATTTATACTTTAAAGTAGACTTACTAAAGGGAGGAGTAGTACAGACTCTGAACATCTCACCTGTACCATTAATGGAGAGAGCTTAATCAAATCAGAGTTGCATTAATATGGCAAAGAAAAATCATGTGATAGTAGGGTATCAAAGAAAACTATAATAAGAAGAAAGAAAAAAAAAAAACAAAAAGGGAAACCATTTGCCAGGTTAAGAGCCTCTTGACCACAATCTGGTCCCAATGCAACTTCCCTGTAAGCTCTCTGCCATCCCAATCGGTCCAACCACACAAATAAAGATTCGCATTCCAACTCACCATGTCCCCCAGAGTAGAAAGATGGAAGCACTGCCATGTCCTCTCCTAACACACAGCCTGGTTGGCTTCTACTGGGACATGCACCCACCTTGTGGTTATAAAACAAGGCCTTCCTGGACTAAGCCTTGGACTTTCCCATCCTGCCCAGTCTCCTCAACTGGAGGGTATGAGGGTGCAGCTCTTCACCGTGATGGGCTGATGCAGATCGGACACAGTGGATGGTGGGTCCTAGAGAGTCTAACAGCTCCAATAGCCATTCATTTTGGCAAAGACCATATTTTTTTGACAGCTGACCCACAAATCTCTACTGTTCTTTGGCTTACATTGGTAGAATCCAAGGCAAATTTTAAATGTGAAAACATCATTGCAGAGTAGTCTAAAGAAACTTTTATGCTGCAATACAAATTCAGGAAGGTAGGAAAGCTAGAGTTAAGCTAAAGGTTTCCTTGGGTGATACTTTTAATGTTTGCTAATGAAAAATTAGGAAATGGGGATTACATTATTACCTCAGATCACATTACAATTAAATTGCCAGATGATGAGATAAAAACACAACCAGGCAGGGGAAACAAAATACTTGCCTCTTTGTATAGGCTGCTCCTCCTGAAGCAGCACTCTCCTCCTTCTGAGATGAGCCATATGTTGAGCCAGTGGCCGGTGGACTCTTACCCACAGGGCTCTTTTTGGACGGACTCAAGGACCCAGAACCATGGTCGAACTGACCTTGGTGTGTCCCAGACTGATACCCAGCACCACTCGGCAGAGATGAGCCCATCTGGGATGTGTTGGAAAGCGGAGGACTAGGTTTTGGCACAGGGCTAGGACGAGGTGACCGCCGCCTCACCACCACAGACTGCAGGGGGCTTTTTAGAGCTGGGCTCCGTTCCCGGGGACTGAGCTCAGAAACTGCCGAGGCCCGTGATGCAGAACCAGTGCTGTAGGTGTTGGCATCTGGCCACGGCTTTGAGCTCTCAGATGCTTTTGTATCTTGAGAGGTGCCTCCAGAGAATGTCTGCTCCTTGGCCTCATCTCCCTGGTTATCCCCAGCAGCCTGAGATGGCCGGCTATCCTTGGAAGAGGACTTTTTCTCCTTTGCAGATTTGCGCTTAGAAGATTCAACTCGGCTGTGGTTGGAGGAAGAACGAGAGGATGAGGAGCGCCTTGACCTGTCAGAAGAAGACTTATCGGAGTTTCTAGAATGGCTCCTGGACCTTGGTGAAGGGGACCTTCTCTTTGGGGACCGGGATCTGGAACGGCCCCGACGAGGACTGTATGCTTGCCGATAATTCTGCCAATTTGAGCGGTAGTTTCCATAGCCACCTCGGTTATACTGGCCCCATGGATAAAAGCCTCTGTTGCGCCCACGGAAATAATAGGGCCTTCTATAGCCTCTGTTGTGACCTCGGAAATCCCGATTCTGATACACTCTTGGGTGATTTCTTTCTCTGTTATGAGCTGGAGAATATGATCTGGAACGAGACCTGGAACTGGAAAGGAGGGGAAGGGAGCAATGTATGATTTTTGACATAAGCATTTTTTTTGAAAAAAACCTGCCAACAAAGGTAACATTTTGAAATCCCTGTTCTTATGTGTCATTCATTTTCAGTTTTGCTTTCAAAGTAAAGGTACAAACTTAAATATTTAATCACACTACTTATGACCCATATTCAGTAAAAAATCATAGATAAGAATCATTTTACAGCCTTGTAAGGCCAACATCAAGGGTTCAGATCCCCTTACCGACCAGCTGCCAAAAAATAAATAATGAAAAAATAAAATATAGTGTATAGGACTGGTTAGCTCATTTGGTTAGAGCGTGGTGTTGATAACACCAAGGTCCAGAGTTCGATCCCTGTTACTAGTGCAGTCACCAAAAATTTTTTAAAAGAATCATTTTACCAAATGATGAGACAAAGATCGTTTCATTAATAATGCAGCACATTTAAAATGGAGATAGGCTGGCCACTTAGCTCAGCTGTTATGGTGTTATAACACCAAGGTCAAGGGTTCAGATCCCCTTACAGCCAGCTACCAAAAAATGTAAAATAAAATAAAATAATAAAATGTTAAAAAATAAAAGGAGATATGTTTCTACAGAGACAAAGAAAAAAGTATTCTTTTTTTTTTGACAGCTGCCCAGTACAAGGATCTGAACCCTTTACCTTAGTGTTATAACACCATGCTCTAACCAACTGTGCTAACCAGCCAGCCCTTAAAGTTTTCATAATGTAGTAAACTAAACAAAGGCCATTTTAAAATAGAATAATAACTGCTTAGAGTTTCACAGGCATGGGGGATTTTACAGGTCTCCAGGACACAGGAAGTGAGTTAGAACTGCAAGCTGTGGTACCTAGACAGGTAATTACTCAGGTCCTCTGGCCCCTAGACTGTTACGACACTCCACTCCCCATCCTAGTAATCTCTCTCTCTCTCTGTGCAGGGTGAATTTCTTAGATCCCATTAAGACCTAGGATTATAAAAGTACAGTTACAGCAGGTCAACATCAAAGAACACGCAGAGAATGGGACTTGGAGAATGCACTGTTCAAAGCTTAAAAGAATTTACTAAAATCAGATCAGAAAGCACCCAAGTACTGTTTTTTACTGGTGACCTGGAAATGGTTGGTCTGTATGTATATCTAATCATTTTTGATGGCTGGCCGGTATAGGTATCAAACCACGGACTTTGGTGTTATCAGCACCACACACTAACCAACTGATGGGTCTCACTATTTAGATCAAATTCCTGTGGCTGAGCTTTACCTAGATGCCACAGGAGGGCGCAATCTGAAAATAATGCACCCAAGTACACACAAGGTTAGCAATCTACAAAATAGCTCCCACGCCAGTCTGCACATCTTTCAAGTAAACTTGAAGATGAGTGCTGTGTTCTTCATTTAAAACCAGAACTCTAATGAAGTAAAGGTACATTTCCATAACTAACTTTGTAAAACCTATATTCATGAACACCAGGCTTGTCAATGACAGGGAGCTTTGTTTTCATCAAAAAGCCAAAAACAATGTTTGTTGGTATAAAAATCCACTGAGGTTCTTGGATACCACTTGTCCTGTCTACTATTATTATACAGACTATTAACATTAACCACTGCCCTAAACAGTTAGCTTCAAATACCTAAAATTTACTAGAAAACTCTTTCCCCAAAATGTTTTCTTTACATATAGAATAAAAACTCTTTAGTTAATCAGTAGGCCTTCTCACATGAGGCCTAACTGGGAAAGGATGCATTTGGTTGTTTTTTAAAATAACACCCATTTAGCAAATGTGCCAGGTTTTTCCAGGATTTTTTAACTAAACAGAACAGTTTTTCTTAAGAAACATACATTTAATTTAATCTAAGGAAGATAAAGTGGGACCGATTTCCCACTATTTATTAACCACTGTGCTCAGATTCTTTACCCCATAAACAACAGCAACTGGCAAAGACGCATCTTACTGTGGGTTGTTAATGGTTGCTATTTAAATACAATAGAAAAAAACATAACTTACCTTCCACACTTTTCATTCGAAAACAGTAACAATACAAGAAAAGAAGGGAGAGGCAGATGCAGGCTATGAAACTGAATATGACCCGATTAAATGGCTATGCTTGAGGAAGGTAATCCACCACCAGCACTAAGGAGGGTTTAATTCATGTTCCCATCCTCAGAGGCTACTGCTGCTTCTGTTACCAATTACTAGTGAGGGCCCTGTGGCATACTGCATCCAAAACCCGCAGTCATTGTACAGATGCAGGAACATGAGTCTCTGCAGATTGCAAATGAAGTTATTTAAGAGAAGTCACTTAAAAGGATACAGTCTGTGAAATAAAAGGAAATAATCAATTTTCTCCAATTCTGTAGAATTCAGCAGTTAGTTAATATAAAGGCATAGTTTCTCAAACTCTCTGGACAGATACTTTCCTTATAGGAGAGGGAAAACAAAAGAAAAAACCATGAAACAGATAAGCCAGAAATAAAAATTGAACATCCAGTGGCAAACTGATCTGTTTCTAAAAAACAGAGAAGCCAGACTAGAATTAAGTATAAAAGCATGCTTTCCAGTGGAGAAATTCCTCCAGAATAATAATCTTGTAGGTAAAAGACAGCAGCACATGAAGTGGCTCTAAACCTACCCCACTACATATCTTAGCCTGCCTAAGATATTTTTTCCCTCATTTGCCAAGTCAGTGACCATCGCCAAATGGTTTGTAGAACAAGGAGAAAAGATCTGCCCAAATTCCAGTTGTCACAAATACTTCAGAGTTGGTTAACATTTTCCATTTTGGTTTATGCCAATTCAATTTTGTCTCTCACTTTTGGTTGTATAGCCTCTTGGTTTTAAACCAGTTATTTAGTTTCCATTTACTAGATTAAATTTTAAAACTGTATCTTTCAGAACCAAATGCAATAAAACTGAAATTTAAGGGTGCAAGGAAGGAGTTACTAAGAGTCTCTGCTCAGTCCTGTGGCCTTGATAGCAATTTCCTGAGGTAGATTAAAATATATTTAGTTTGATTTGCCCCTTCAATAGTTATGCATACCTATTTATGTTCAATCTTTGGTCTGAAATTAATTTTCAGATTGGCTTCTCAGAGATTCCATTTAAGAATTAACTTTTGTTCTTGTGAGGGAAAAAAAAAAAAACCTCACCAACCATTTGTTTAATAGACTCTTTAGAAGTACTCTAGGGCTATGGAAACCATTAAGAGTAAAGTTTAATAACCTACTTTTCCTGAGGTTTATGTTAAATCTTACAATCAATTCATCTAAACAAAAGGATTGTAGGGCCGGCCCCGTGGTGCACTCGGGAGAGTGCAACGCTGGGAGTGCAGCGCCGCTCCCGCTGCGGGTTCGGATCCTACATAGGAATGGCCGGTGCGCTCACTGGCTGAGCACCGGTCACGAAAAAGACAAACAAAACAAAACAAAACAAAACAAAACAAAACAAAAAAAAAAAGAAAGAAAAAGAAAAGGATTGTAGATACTCATCTAAAATAAATAGCAGGGGATGCAAGTACCAAAACTGACATTATCTCCTTATAATTCTGACAAAAAGAATGAAATTGTACAAAGATCGCCTTTTACTGTTTAAATACGTCAATATTTCCCAAACTAACATAGAGAAACTTATCTCTTTTTTTTTTTTTTGTCCTTTTTGAGACCGGCCGCACCACGCTCAGCCAGTGAGTGCTCTAAGCGCACCGGTCATCCCTATATACGATCTGAACCCGCAGCGGGAGCGCTGCTGCACTCCAAGCGCCGCACTCTCCCGAGTACGCCACAGGCTCAGCCCTAGAGAAACTTATTTCTACTGAAAAGTTCTTATTTACTCACAAAAGAAAATTAAGACACTTTTCTTTTTCCTTTTTGTCTTTTTTACTGGCCGGTAACGGGATCGCAACCCTCAGTGTCGCGCCCGTACCGGGGACCAGCAATGGGATCGCAACCCTCAGTGTTGCGCCCGCGCCACGCTCAGCCAGTGAGTGGGAACTGGTCACCACATGGGATCCGAACCCTCGGCGGGAGCGCCACCGCACTCCCAAGCGGCACACTCTCCAGTGTGCCACCGGGCTGGCCCAAGACACTTTTAAAGAATGAAAAACCCAACGAATAACACATCAAAAGAGGAAAGATGCTAGAGATTTGGCATCCTATCCCAAGACAAAACTGAAATATGGTTCCAATTAAGGTGTGAAAACTGACTAAATTTTTAAAATATTGGCAATAAATTCAAAAAAATTATTTTCATATTTAGTAAAATAAAGACGTCTACAACAGTGGTTTTTAGATGTGTTTTACTAAATAGATGCAGCTTGTTAGTAATTGGTACATTAGCTGTATACGAATGACTCCTGATAAATTTTTTTAAAGTTTATTTTAGTGTTATGGCTTCTCTTCCTCAAAAGGCTGTTCATATTATTAATCATCTTAACCATCCTTTCTTTGCTGATGATGCAAATAAATTTTGGTCCAAGTCTTCAAAAATACTTCAGTGAAAAATAATCAGGTATAGAGATTTGAAGCAAGCAAATAAAAATAAAATGTTCTTTCTTCCAAAGTAGATGGGAAATAATATGTGCTGGCAGAGGAGAAAAGGAATTCGGCAAACAGCACGGCAATCAAAGCTGATTTGAATCTGTAGTTTTATAGAGACCTGGAATATTTT
This sequence comes from Galeopterus variegatus, assembly GCF_000696425.1. Lineage (NCBI taxonomy): Eukaryota > Metazoa > Chordata > Mammalia > Dermoptera > Cynocephalidae > Galeopterus > Galeopterus variegatus. Next base: position 1,307,350 of record NW_007726217.1, on the reverse strand, counting down.
ACAGCCCAATCCTGTACCTAAAGCCAACCCCTCACTCTATTTGACATTCACAACAAAAAGTGTAACTAAAGATCTTCAAAACCACATTGACTGATGCAATGATTATCTCAACACACAAAACCATATCCCCTTACCTCAACCTACGCTTCCTTGAACGAGAGACAGAGCGGCTCCGGGACCGGGACTTCGAAAATGAACGTGAACGAGATCTTGATGCAGATCTTGAGCGAGAAGAGCGAGATCCAGACTTGGATTTGTTTGTTTTTGACATCTCTGAAGAGAGGGTGGCTTTTCAATTATACCTAATGTAAGAAAACACATTCAAACAAATGACTGAGTCCTTTTGCAAATTTGAACTTCTCCAGACATTTAGAAACATTTTTTAAAAACAGATGAAATGACTGATTTAAAAAAAAACACTTTCTGCCCTTTCGTTAAAAGGAATTTCTTAGTACAAATCCCAAATAGACCAAGCCACAGCAGGAAATGGAAAACTGACATGTAACCCTAACCGGATAACACTATGAAAGACTGACAAGGATAAGGGAAGCTATCAATAATTTGGTGCACAGTCGTTTCTCAATAATATGACATGTTTTGAGAACTAAGTAAGCTGTTCGTAAAAGTGCTGAGAGAACCAATTCAAGACAAAGCATTAGGTATTCTAATAAACAATAGCACAGGGTACTTCCCTGAAGCAATGGAACATAAAGAACTGGCTTTATCTTAATTTCCTGGGTCATTAGGATGTATTAACACCATGAAGCTTTCACTAACAATTCTTACTCCAAAGTCTCATGACAGAAAAGCCAAATGTTAATTCAAGGAAGCAGAAGCACTACAAAGGAACACCATTTAATCTGTGTAATTTGAGGCATAGGACCTAAACAGAATCTAAGTGTAGAGAATTTCAGGACAAATCGCCATCTAAAAGGAAACTAATGGTCAAAATAATGTATAAGAACAATCACCTCTGGAAATCCTTCCAAGAAATACACCTCCAAAAAGAAATGCAAAAAATCTCAGAAGACAAAATCATTTTAGGTAAGTCCCTAACTTAAGATGCAAATACAGTAAGACATGCTGAAATACTGAAATGTAAAACACCCATAGCTTAAGTTTATAAATGTGCAAGTGTTGCTAATTAACAAATAATGAGAGGGGGAAACTAGAGCATAAGAATTTGCACCACCTTAAATTTCAGAGAAAGTGAAGGCTATGATTTAACAACCCATGACAATTATCTAAAGAAAAGTATCCAACTAGAAGTAGGGGGACCACAGAGTTAAAACTTAAAAGTAACATATGATCCAAAAACTTATTTTTGCCTTACTTCTACCTTAGACAGGCTTGGGGGTGACATTTGTATGTAGCTATGTAAAGCTTACAGGATATTTATGTTGACAATGGGGAAAAAACTTTAAGTTGGGACTTAAGCAATGTATCCTGAAAGGCCAGGATCCACCACTTCTTCAAGTAGGACAATTCAGCTGCCCTGACTTGATGGAATTACTACTTAAGAACATCTAGCTCTTTTTGCTCTACGTCTACAGTATGTTCATCAAACACTCTTCTAACTTATAGTTTGGTCACTGGATTAACCTGCCTACCAGTAAAGACTGCTCTGGACAAATACTGGCTTTCCTGCAAGATATGTATCCATTGGAAGATGACTCCCTGGCACTTTGATTTATCAGTAACAACTGCTAACATTTACTAAGATGTGCCAGACAAGGGGCTATGAACCTTCGTATTACCTCATTTTATATACACAAACCCCATTAAGTAATACATTCTGTACCTATTTTATAGAAGATGAAATAAAAACTTATAGAATTAGGTAACCTGCCCCCAAGAGTCCACGGCTAGGTAAGTCCAGAATTCAAACACAGATCCGGCATCATGCTTGTGACTCACCAGTACCTTATGGGCTACTCCCATGTTATATACTCCACCCATTACATAGTTTCTTGTGAATGTGATCCGTTTAAAAAAAAAACAAAAACCCTGAAATGTGATTATTTGTGAAAGAATTTTGTTCTTAAACCAGCAAAGCTGAGATGATTAAGTGGGCAACAGCTCTCTTCCTTCACCCCATCTCCAACTCATACATAAAAAAAAAAAAAAAGGAAAGAACAGGCTCAACGTGAAATCTGTCCCTCAGAGCCTCCAGTGTCCCTTGTGAAAAACAACAGGCATGCTTTTGCTGCAGATGATTTCAGAGAGCCCTAAATAGGAAAGGTACAGCCAGTTGTAGAGAACAAAGAGCTTCATGTAATGAGACTAACCACAAGAAACAGGAACTCAGAGGCCAAGGACAACAAATTGGTCCTTGCTGGAAATGCATCCCAGCCTCTTCTGGTCGGTGAGGGGAGGGGGGAAGTTCTTTGTTTTAGAGCTTGCCTTACACCAGGCTTTACAGCACAGCACTATTGTCAAAATTAATCAGAACAGGGTAGAAAATTACATCAGTGGAAAAGTAAGTAAAACAGGCAATAATGCCGGTTTCCATCAGTTCTAGAAACTGAAAGCAAAATGGAAACATGCTATTTTTCTGCAAATGGCAATGGCCCTCTAAACTGGGGTGACCAGGCCGGCCCATGGCTCAGTGGGGAGAGTGTGGTGCTGATAACACCAAGGCCACGGGTTCGGATCCCATAAAGGGATGGCCAGTTGGCTCACTTGGGAAAGAAGAGTGTGGTGCTGACAGCATCAAGTCAAGGGTTAGGATCCCCTTACGGGTCATCTTTTAAAATTAATTAATTAATTAGATAGACAGATAGATAGACACATAGGGGTGGCCAATTTCCAGAATCTGTATTTGCAGAGGACAACTTTACCTCTAAAGGCTGGGATCACCTGCTTATTTCAGTTAGCTAACTCACCAAAAAATAATGGTTCTGTAAATGTCAAGACACAGGAAAAATGACTTCATAAATGTTGGAATCCTACCACATTTATTTACTTTCAAAATTAGAAGTAATGGTATGAGGAGATCCTGAGTGAAATTAATTTGTTGTAATTAAAATGAGTGGCTATCTGCCTTCCACCAACTTCTTTTGTCATGTCATTTGAGTCATATTTCTTTTTTAAAAACAGCTTTATTGAAATATAGTTCACATGTCATACAATTCACCCTTTAAAAAAGCACACAATTCGGGCCGGCCCGGTGGCGCACTGCTATAGTGCGCCGCTTGGGAAGCGCGGCGGCGCTCCCACCGAGGGTTCGGATCCCACATACAGACCGGTTCCCGCTCACTGGCTGAGCGAGGCGCGGGAGCAACACCGAGGGCTGCGATCCCGTTTGCTGGTCCCGGTCCG
>NW_007726217.1:1267410-1303626 GCF_000696425.1 Galeopterus variegatus | reverse complement strand
CCGGTCCGGTACAGGGGCGACACTGAGGGTTGCGATCCGTTGCCGGACACGGAAAAAAAAAAAAAAAAAAAAAAAAAGCACACAATTCAATGACTTCTAATATACTGGAGCATGCAGCCATCACAGTAATTTTAGAACATTTTCATCACTCCAAATAAAATCCATATCCATGAAAAATCTCCCCCATTTCTTCTCAACCTCCTCCCTGCCAGTCCCAGGCAACCACAAATTCACTTTTCTGTCTCTAAAAGATATGCCTATTCTGCATACTTCATATCAACAGAATCAGAGAATACACAGGTTTCTGTGACTGGCTTCTTTCACTTAGCATGTTGTTTTCAAGGTTCATCCATGTGTTGTACTTCATTCCTTTTTATTCCACTGCATGGATATACCACATTTATTTATCCATGCATCAGCTGATGAACCTTTGGGTTATAACACTTTTCGGCTATTATGCATAATGCTGCTATAAACATTCATTCGTGTAAAGTTTTTATAAGGAGAGTTTTTGTTTCCTTAGGTACATACCTGAGAGTGGAAGTTATTGGTCACATGGTAATCTATGCTTAACTTTGTGACGAACTGTCAGACTATATTCCAAAGCTGCTACATTTTACATCCACACCAGGAATGTATGTGGGTTCTAATTTTTCCACCTCTTCAACACTTGTTACTGTCTTTTTTTAAAATTATAGCTGTTCTAGTAGGTGTTATCTCACTATGGTATCTCACTATGGTTTTGATTTGCATTTCCCTAATAACTAATGATGTTGAATGTCTTTTCATATGTTTACTGGTTATTTGTGTCTTCTTTTGGAGAAATGTTTATTCAGATACTTTGGCCATTTTTCTTTATTAATGAGTTGTAAGAGTTCTTTATAAATTCTGGATACAGGGCTGGCCAGTTAACTGAGTTGGTTAGTGTGCAACGCTGGTAACACCAAGGTCAAGAGTTCAGATCCCCATTGGGCCAGCTACCCCCCACCCCCAAATTCTGTATAAAAGTCCCTTGTTAGATATATAATTTGCAAACATTTTCTCCCATTTTGCAGGTTTTCTTTTCACTTTCTTGATGCTGTCCTTTGAAACACAAAGTTTTGTTTTGTTTTTAATTTTGATAAAGTCCAATTTCCTTTTTTTCTTGTTGCTTGTACTTTTGTTGTCATGCCTAAGAAAGTTTTGTCTAACCCAAGGTTATGAAGATTTATTCCCAGGTTTGCTTCTAAGAGTTTTATACATTAAGGTCTATGGTCCATTTTAATTTAATTTTTGTGTATGGTGTGAGATAAGGATACAGATGTTCCAGCACCATTTGTTGAAAAGGCTATTCTTTCCCCACTGAATTATCTTGACATCCTTGTCAAAAATCAATTAACCATAAATGTGAGGGTGTACTTCTGGACTTTCATTTTATTCCACTGACTTATCTATCCTTATACCAGTACCACTGTCTTGATTACTGTAGCTTTGCACTACATTTTGAAATCAAAAAGTGTGAGTACTCCCACTTTCTTGTTTTTCAATAGTATTGGCTATTCTGGGTACATCCCCATATGATTGGGGGGGGCTGGCCACAGGGATGGAACTCTGGACTTGGTTATCAGCACTACACTAACCAACTAAACTAACTGGCCAGCAACATATGGATTTTAGAATCAGCATGTCAATTTCTGGAAAAGAGAAAAAAAAAAGCTTCTGGGCTTTTTTGACAGAGTGTGCTGAACTGCAGATCAATTTAGAGAGTACTGTCATCTCTTTTTTGTTTTGGCAGCTGGCCAGGAAGGGGATCTGAACCCTTGACTTTGGTGTTACCAACACTGCACTCTAACCAAGTGAACTAACTGGCCAACCATAGTATTGCAATCTTAATAGTATTAAGTCTTCCACCTCCATGAATATGGGGTGAATTTCCCTAATGTTCTGCTGTTTTCAGAGTACAGGTTTTGCACTTCTTTCTTTAAATTTATTCCTAAGTATTTTATTCTTTTTGATGCTATTGGAAGTGGAATTGTTTTCTATTTCATTTTCTAATTGTTCATTGCTATTGTGTAGACATACAATTTGTTTTTGTGTACTGATCTTGTAATCCTGCAACCTTGCAAATTCATTTGTTCGTTCTAATAAGTTTTTAGTGGATTCCTTAGGATTTTCTTATAAGATCATATCATCTGCAAAAAGAGATAACTTAGATGACTTTTATTTTATTTTCTTGCCTAACTGCCTTGGCTAGAACCTCTAGTAGAATGTTGAATAGAAGCAGTGAGAGTGGACATCCCTGTCTTGGTCTTGTTCCTAATCTTAAGAGAAAAGTATTCAGCCTTCTACTTTAAGGCGTCAGCTGTAGGTTTTTCACAGATGCCTTAATCAGACTGCAGCAGTCTCCTTTTATTCCTACTTTGTGAATTTTTTTGTTTTGTTTTGTTTTTTGTCTTTTGTCTTTTTCCGTGTCCCGCAACGGATCGCAACCCTCAGTGTTGCCCCTGTACCGGACCGGGGACTGGCAACGGGATTACAACCCTCGGTGCTGCTCCCGCGCCTCGCTCAGCCAGTGAGCGGGAACCGGTCTGTATGTGGGATCCGAACCCTCGGGCGGGAGCGCCGCCGCGCTTCCCAAGCAGCGCACGTATCCAGTGCGCCACCGGGCCGGCCCCTACTTTGTGAATATTTTTATGACACAGTATCAGACTGTTTTCAAATGATTTTACTGTATCTATTGAGATGATAATGTGGTTTTGATCCCTTATTCTGACATGGTTTGTTACATTACTTGATTTTCACCTATTATCTCTTAACTCCTGCCTTTCAAAGTAGGTCTCAAAACTAGTCTTCCCTATTTATGAATCTCTACTATTACCTTAAGAATGGGAAAAGTCCCTGAGGACTGACCCTATGTAAAGTTGGACTCCCTGTCCCTCACCCAGGCTTCAGGACTGAAAGCCTCTGCTCTGCTACGGCAGCAGCACACTTTTCCACTTTAGAAGACACAACATTTCGGGCCGGCCCGGTGGCGCACTGAATAGTGCACTGCTTGGGAGCGTGGCGGCGCTCCCACCAAGGGTTTGGATCCCATGTGGAGACCGGTTCCCGCTCACTGGCTGAGCGCGTAGTGGGCGCAACACCGAGGGTTGCGATCCCGTTACCGGTCAGTAAAAAAGACAAAAAGAAAAAAAAAAAAAAAAGAAGACACAACATTTCGTGGCTGTTTTAGGTAACACAGGACTGCTAATTAAGTTTAACAATTCAGGTACCAAACCTAGGAGGCTACAAAAATGAACCAGTCAGGGACCATGTCTGATTTGATCTCCATTTTATCTTCAGTGATTAGCATGGTGTTTAGGCACGAAGTGAACCTTTGTATTTGCTAAATGAATAAACAGACTCTTTCACATTTCTTCATTCTCCATTCTCTTCACCATATAAGCAGGAATAACAAAAAAATCAGTTCATCAAATATTAACATTCTAGTCCAGGATTAGAATTAAGTATGTACAACAGCCCTCATTACTCCAGCTAAACTAGAAATTGAGATCATTCTCATCCCTGTTACATCTTATTCAAAGGCACAGAAGGCTAAACTGATCTCAGTGTTAGGCAGACACAATTTATTAGTGCTAGGTTAGAATAAAACTCCACTGCCACCAAATCCAGTCAAGACAGCCATGTTTTCAACAGTCACTAAAGGGAAGAAATGGAAAATTCTTGGTGAACAAGCCATGAAATAACTAATAAAGAAAATATAGATCCAAAAACACCAAGAAAGGGCCGGCCCGGTGGCGCACTGCTACAGTGCGCCGCTTGTGAGCGCAGTGGCGCTCCCGCCGAGGGTTCGGATCCCACATACAGACCGGTTCCCGCTCTGGCTGAGCGAGGTGCGGGTGCGACACGGAGGGTTGCGATTCCGTTGCCGGTCCCGGTCCGGTACGGACACAACACTGAGGGTTGCAATCCATTGCCGGACATGAAAAAAAAAAAAAAAAAAAAAAAAAAAAAAAAAAAAAAAAAAAAAACACCAAGAAAGAAATTCACCATTAACAAAGGGTTTAAAGCAGTGACCCTGATTTGTGCTCTGAATGCCTCTGGATAGCTAGGGTAGGAAAACAGAGCTCAGATGAAATATTAAACATGTTTACTATTTTATTCTTTTCTCTGGAGATTGTTCTCTCCCGAGTAAAATAGGGAGGGAAACAGGGAAACAAAATCCAGAGCAGCTGTGGTATCTCCAGAGTAAAACTCTGCCAAGGCTTCAAAACCCATCCATATTCATGAAGAAATCAGAGACCCCTTTCTGACATTTACTTTGTTATTAAGCGGCTTGCTCTCTTATGTTATTAAGATAAATCAGTAAATATAATACTAATTTAACTTTTTTTTTTTTGGTCCTTTTTGAGACCGGCCGCACCATGCTCAGCCAGTGAGCGCTGTGAGCGAACCGGTCATCCCTATATAGGATCCGAACCCGCGGCAGGAGTGCTGCTGCCTGAACCGTGTGAGCAAATGCTGGAGAACTGCCCAAAATTAGGAATAAATGGCAAACATATGCCGAGTTGGTTCAAATAATTCAGGAGCTGGGGATGTGGCAGTCCATGTTTAACGTGAACACCCATGGCCCAGACAATGAATGTGTTACAGGCAGCATGAGAGACATAGTGCTGCAAAATGCCCCACCAATGTCCTTTGGGTCACTGAAGGCCATACTGGCCCCATACGTTGGTCGTCCTATACATGAAGTAATGACCATGATAGCCAACCTGGGTTAAATAGAGGAGAGGAGACAAGCAAAAGGGGTCCAAAAAGTGGCTAAGACCAAACCCCCAAGAAATGCTCGGGATTTTATCCCGAAGGGACCAAGCAAGACCAGCCGTAAGCAGATGTGGCTTGACTTGTTCGCAGCAGGGGTTAATAGCAAGAAAACTAACTGGGAACCAAATGTGGTCCTGTTTGCCTTGTGGCAGCAATTACGCCCTGAACAGCGTTTCACCAAACATCCAGAAACAGGTAGCAAGACAGGCCCAGTGGATTTAAAGGCTTTTTTGGTCGCTCCAAAGGAGGCAGATGAACTGTTCCGTTTTGATTAGGGAGCAGGCCAAGGTGCTTATCTTTTGGGGGCAGGCAAGGACCGGAGACCTCACGTTGAACTGGCATTACATTGGTCAAGGACAAACGCGCAGTGTGTATTGGCGCTGGTGGATATGGACACAGAATGTAGCCTGATATATGGCAATCCAGATAAGTTTCCAGGGGCCACAGTTCGTGTAGATGGCTATGGAGGACATATTATTGAAGTAAAAGCTGTGTCATTGCCAATGGGCATAGGACAATTGCCCCCTCATGTATATACTGTATACATATCACCAGTAGCTGAATACATCTTGGGTATGGTTGTACTTTATGGTTTGCACCTGCAAACAACAGTTGGAGAGTTTTGACTGCAAATACAGACAGTTAAAGCCTGTGTTACAGGGATATGCTAAATATAACCCACAGGTGTTACCCAAGCCAAGATGTGTAGTTAATGTAAAAGCAGTATCACCTACCAGGAGGACATGCAGAGATAGGTGCCACTATATTGGAGCTGAAGAAAGTTGGCATAAATTTGTCCTGCTCATAGACCATTTAATGCTCTGGTATGGCCAGTGAAAAAACCTGATGGTACCTGGAGAATGACTGTAGATTATCAAGAACTAAACAAAGTAGTGTCTCCTTTGCATGCAGCCCTGCCCTTCGTTCACAACTTGATAGATCAGCTGACGACTCAGCTGGGAACTTATCCTTATGTACTGGACCTTGCAAATGCTTTTTTCTCTATTCCAATCTCGCTGAGAGCCAAAATCAGTTTGCCTTCACCTGGGAAGGGAGGCAGTAGACCTTTCAAGTACTGCCCCAAGGTTATCTGCATATCCCAACCATCTGTCATAGTTTAGTGGCTGGGGACCTAGCCAAGTGGACTAGGCCCAGCACGGTTACAATGTTTCACTACATTGATGACATGTTACTAACCTCTGATTCTCTTACATATTTAACCCAGGCAGCTCCAATGCTGCTAAGTCATTTGGAACAATGTAGGTGGGCGGTGAACACAGCCAAAGTGCAAGGATCTGGGCTGTCAGTCAAATTCTTGGGAGTAGTCTGGTCAGGTAAGACCAGAGTCATCCCAGAAGCTATTATAGACAAGATACAGGAATACCCTCAACCCACAACAGTAGCTCAGTTACCGACATATTTGGGACTTCTGGGGTATTAGAGAGCTTCTGTACCCCATATGGCCCAAACGGCATGCCCACTGTATGCATTAACAAAGAAAAGAGCCTCCTGGAATTGGACTGAGGAAGAACAGGTTTACTAGGCTACAAAAAGAGCAATACAGCAAGTGCAGGCTTTACAAGTGGCTGATCCCACTAAGCCTCTTGAATTAGATGTACCTATAACCCAAGAAGGTTTAGGATGGGGTTTGTGGCAGAGACAAGACCAAATCCGAAAACCTGTAGGATTCTGGTCTCAGCTCTGGAAGGGTGCTGAAGTGCATTATTCTCTAACAGAAAAACAGTTAGCAGCTGTGTATTCTGCCTTGATGGCCACTGAAGCTATGACACAGGAACTGCCAAAGTCCTAGTAAGGACAACATACCCCATACTAGGTTGGCTGCACATGTGGGCAACCACCCCTAAAACGGGCATAGCTCAGACTCCCACTCTGTCTAAATGGGGAGCATATATAGAAGAAAGGAGCACTGTGTCAACAAGTCCTCTGTTCAAAGAGTTGCAAACTGTGCTAAGACCAGGAGAGGTCATGGAGGAAACTTTGCCACAACCCTTACTCATGGAGGTGGAGGCTACACCTTTCCATGAGGGACAGGGACCTATCACAGAGCAAGTTTGGTATACAAATGGCTCTAGCATGGGACCCTCAGCATCGTGGAAAACTGTTGCTGTCCAGCCCTTAACAGATACCATGTGGTGTAAAAATGGCACACAGCAAAGCAGTCAATGGGCTGAAATGAGAGCAGTATGGATGGTAATAAAAAATGAGCCTGGGCCATTAACCCTCTGTACTGACAGCTGGGCTGTGTACAAAGGCTCAACTCCTTGGATCTCTACTTGGAAATATCAACAGTGGATGGTAGGCCACTGACCCCTGTGGGGACAAGCCATGTGGCAAGAGTTATGGGAACTGGGACATGAGAAAGAAGTAACTCTTTTCCATGTCATAGGACACTTTCCCTTAGCCAGTCCAGGCAATGACGAAGCCAATGCCTTGGCTAAGGTAAGATGGCTGGAGAGAGCCCCAGCTACTGATGTAGCCCAGTGGTTACATCAACAAATGCAGCACACTGGCGGCAAAACCATGTGGATGGCAGCTCAAAGATGGGCCCTAACTATAAAATAGGAAGATGTAGTGAACGTCTGTCATGTTTGTTCAGTATGTGCTCAAGAGAGTCCACAACCCCAGTGGGTGCCCCATACAGATGGGCAAATAAGTCAAGAAAGGGTGCCCTTGACTCGATGGCAAGTGGACTTTGTCAGACCACTGCCAAGGTCAGAGAATTCCAGATACATCTTCACAGCTATTGATACGACTTCTGTTCCTCTGTTTGTATGGCCTTGTAAGGCCCCAGACCAGGTAAACACTGTGAAGGCATTGAACAGCTTTACAGCCATGTATGGCCGGCCTGTAGTCAGAGAGAGTGATAATGGAACCCACTTTACTGGACATGAGGTTCAGAAGTGGGCTTCCCAGTTGTCTATTCAGTGGAAGTTACATATGCCATATCATCCCCAGGCAGTGGGAATGATTGAACGGTCTATTAAAAAAGGGACTAGGGCTGGCCCGTGGCTCACCTGGGAGAGTATGATGCTGATAACACCAAGGCAATTCAGATCCCTATATAGGGATGGCCAGTTAGCTTACTTGGGAGAGTGTGGTGCTGATAATACCAAGTCAAGAGTTAAGATCCCCTTACCAGTCATCTCTTAAAATAAATAAATAAACAATAAAAATAAAAATAAAAAAGGGACTAAGGCTATCTGCCCAACCCCCATCCCTGAAGGGGTGGACACAGCAGTTGTGGCTGACAGTCAGGATTCTAAATGACAGACCCTGCAAGGGCAGACCCTCTGCAGTGGAAGCTCTGTTGCATAGGGCCGCAGCACCTACACAACTGCAAGTCACTACTAAACATAAGCTTTGGAAGCCAGGATATGGCAAGAATGGAAATATTCTCTTACCAGCCCCAACATGTTTGCAACAGGGACAGACAGTACAATGGGAATGGCCTTGGAGAATAAAAGCCCCCCATATACGCTGGGTAGGCCTAATAGGGCCTTGGGGGAAAGGATTAGAAGACGACTTGCAAGTTTCACCTTGGGTGACAAGTACCTGGCCTCCCCAAGTAAAGGTAAAATGGCCTGGAACAGATAAGCGCTCTATTCCAAAGAACACATTTGTATTATCATTACGGTCAACTATGAGTTCCCCTATCCTGTTACATGTAGATCCAACAGTGTTGGCAGATAATGTATAGTATCATAAACCAGGTAAGATACCTATTCCTGCAACCATCCTTTCTCAGGATGGCAAACTGGCATACAGCCTACCAGAGGGGTGAGAACTTCCCCTATTATTACTAATAACCCTTGTCTTTTCGCCGATAGTGTTCTGGCTGCGGGCACCAGAGTTGATTGGGCACATACGTACGTTCTTGTGACCAATATGTCAGCTTACTGAATATGCTTACTGAACGTCCCATCAGTCTGACTACAGGATTCCCATGGAAAACCACCCCAATGATGACTACTAACTGGACATGTACAACTAATAGTTGAAAGGACACAACTAAAGGACAAGCCTTAAGGCATACTGAACAGACAATAGGTTATATGAATGTAAGGGTCATTTATCCTCACTAAGGGAACATCGAGGAAGATTCTGAATGTGTAGATTGCACGGCAAGGAACCCTGAATAGGTGGATTGTTGGGAAAATATAGGAAATGGTCAGGGCCCCTCAGATGTTCGGAATCTTGCTGAGCATTTGATGTAAATATGCACGTGCGCCCAAGTGTTCCTTGGTTATTGTCTAATGTAATCGTACATGTGCACCCAGGTGTCCTGGGTTACAGACTTAAGTATAAAGGACTAACAGCTCTGATAATGTGGTGCTTCTCGGACACTCTGGGAGGCCACCACGACAGCTGCTCCTAGCTCTGAATAAAGCCTAATAATTTCTTACCACAGCTCCCAGGACCTTTTCCTATTACCTAGCTCGTAGACCTGCGTGTGAAGGGTTTATGACCCAGTCTGTACAATGGGCTCGAGGGGTCTATGAGCCCTAGCCCTAGCTTTACAATGGGCAAAATCCTAACAAGTTTGGATAAAGTCAGCCTAGTCTCTGCAGCTCCTTTCCAACACTTTCCCCTAAAAACATCAGATCCCTATTTTTAAAAAAGAGACATGGGGACTGGCCAGTTAGCTAAGTTGATTAGAGCACAGCCTTGTAATACCAAGGTCAAGGATTTGGATGCTGTACCAGCCAGCCTCCAAAAAAAAGGAGAGAGACATGCAACTAAGAGACCCAGATGGTTTTTCCATGTGTATGCTCTGCAAATAAGTCTAAAAAGAATCATTTATAGCAAATAACACTCTGATTTAAACTTAAACATAAACACATTTAAAGCAAACTCCACAAGTACAACCTTAATCTATCTCCCAATAATAGGGCACGAGTAGTCCAAAAAGCCATTCCCATTGTTCCATCAACTTGTTTTTAGAAGTTTGAATGTTTCATAACAGCTGAAAAAATTATTATGAGAAGGGAGAAAATACACATTAATAAACTACTTTTTTAAAAATTTGGGCTTTATGGAGCCCAAAGTCCATGTAAAAACTGTGAGCTCATTTCAACTGTTTGGTATTTGGGGAAATATTTGACTGTAATTTTCCATCAGTGTACTTTTATGCTAGTCTTACTACTGACTTCCCTGAAAATAACTCTTTTTTAGTGAAAGCACATATTTTAGTTAACTTATGTGAACAATGCACCTGTTTGCAAAACAAATTCTTAATTATCCTTTCCTTATAGTTGTTAGCTAGAAGAGAATTCAAAGGAGGAACCAGCTTGGCAAATTTCACCAAAGCAATTCAGCACAGAAACCCCTGTGTATTCACAAACTGAAAGGTTATGGGATGGCCAGTAAAGCCTATAACCTCAGAAAAACAGTACTTGGCCCTTGGCTTTTGTGTCAGGGTAACTGCAAAGACAAAAGGTCCAATTCTGTGTTTTCTCTACATGAAGAAATTAACTCATGTTGGACACATGGACAATTTTCTAAGTGGCATTAATAAGTCTCCCTGAGGGTAAGCTCTGAAGAAGTTTAGAGTACAGCAATTAAGGAATGGCAGGCCTGGCACAATACTGCCAGTGTGAGAAGTAATGGGCCAGCTCTTATCCACAGAGGTTCAATTCCAAGTCCTCTAAAAAGTCAATCGCTGTTCTTCCTTTTCTAGCCCTCATATTTCTTTGGATGACAAATAGGAGCACTGAGTTATCTATCTCTCAGATTATTCATACTAAACTGCATGGCACAAAAAATAAAAATAATAATATATAAAAAAAAAAAAAGACCATGACTTTTTTGCTGTCACCTCAAACTCAAGCAAAAGGCCCTTTCTAATAATACTGCTACCCACTCATTTTGGATGTCTTGAGCTCCCAAATGTAAAACAGAATTGTTCTGACAGAGCTCGGTCTCAAAAAGCCACCAGATGCCCTGTATTCTGTGAGTGGGTGTGGGGACTGTGGTCTCTTGTCTATCCAGCAGGTAGCCCATCCTACCTCTCCTTGATTTATCTCATTCCAAGCCAAATGTCAGTTATCAATTAATAACAGATTTTGCGCTGGCCTCATTGCCACTAGTGGGCAATGAAAGGCTGAAAAACACAACTGGTGTTAAGCAAGTGTTCAGAGGCTCCTTAAATGAAAGAAACTTACCAAAACTAAACTAATGCTCCTAAATAAACACAAAACCCTTATTTGAGGCAAGAGTTTTTACCTCTCTATGCCTATTTTTCAACAATAAAATAAGAATTTGGAAGAGCTGACGAAAAAAGGAGAATCATTCCTACCCCCCATACTCTAATCCCACTAACTCTGAAATTTACTGGAGAAGACATCATTTAAGATTCATATCATATTCTAGTCCTTTTTAAAAATTAATTTGCCTGCAAATAGATATTAACTGTCCAGGGACTTGGCCATTTACTTTCTGATTGTACTTAAACTTATCACTGGCATCTGGGGCAATTCACCTACCCCAGTTTCAGGTAGCACCATCTCACCTGGGAAAAATGAGTTCCCACAGCAAGTCAGAGATCTGCTACAGAATTTTATCTGGGTGAGGGACACTGTACTGCTGGCTTCTTTCCATCAGAGACAGCAAGAGATCACATTTCCCTCCTGCTTTTCAGTGAGTGAATTAGTTTCTGGTCCTATCACATGGCAAACTCCACTCCTTCCATCGTTTTCCCTTTTAAAGGAACAGGACATTACTTCTCAATAATTTAGAAAGGTAGGAAAAATTCAATGAGATATGTCTTTTCCATGGGGCACACAGTATAGCAGGCAGAGAAGCACTATTTATTTCAAGGCTGATTTCCACACAGGAATGAGGGTTTTGTAAAAGCTTTTTTATTTTAACACTAGGGAAAATATTAAATCATTTAAGATAATAATGCTAAATCACTGTTAGAGTAAGCACCTTTGTTCATTTTTTCATTCAAACTGTGTTACTCCCCCTACCCCCAAAATATATGGAAGTATTAACACAGCTGGGATATTATATATATTCACAGAAAGCAACATAATTTTAATCAAAGTTTGAAAATTCAGAAAAATACACACAAATAATAAATTTGGGTCTCAACCAGCATGAAAAAACTAGTAAACTGTAGAAAACATATGCAAAAGACTTTACACACTAATTTCTTTTATCATAAAAATGTCTCCTAGAGATATTCTGAAGGGATATTTGTGTAGGTTGGCAAACTCAACTTTACTTGCCATCCTGTGTTACAAGAACATGGTTTATCTAATAACGTCATAACAAAAGGAAGTGACTTGGAATGAGAAAGGAGTTCTGTGAGATCTAAGAAAGTAATAATCTCTGCAGTTTATTCATTTATTAAGTACGGATAATACTGGACATATTACTTATCTCCTAAGGTTTGGGGACAGGTAGCAGGTTGAGCTTTAAAAACAGGATACTGCACCAAAAAGTGCTTACTGGAAAGGTAAACACAAAATCATTTCAGAGTTTTGGGGCCAGCCCGGTGGCGCACTACTACAGTGCGCCGCTTAGGAGCGAGGCAGCACTCCCGCCAAGGGTTCGGATCCCACATACAGACCGGTTCCCGCTCACTGGCTGAGCGAGGTGCGGGCGCAGCACCGAGGTTTGCGATCCCGTTGCTGGTCCCGGTCCGGTACGGGCGCGACACTGAGGGTTGCGATCCGTTGCCGGACACGAGAAAAGACAAAAAGGAAAAAAAAAATCATTTCAGAGTTTTAAAAATAGTTTTGCTTTCTCATTAAAGCAGGTTTCACAATTTCTGTAATTTACAGTTTTTGTGTTAAGACTGGTGTCATACACCCCAAAAAATCTCATGGTCTGACAAGTACCAAGAGCATTCTGTTCACTCTATCAGCATTTACTGAACACTTACTGTGCCACGCATGCCAAGTGTGCAACATGCAACAAACAAGAAAGACAATCCTGTTGTAACTGTATGTGGAAAATCATTTTTTAATCTTTTCAGGCCCATGATGTGATGTTGGAATTTTTTTTCTGCTTTGGTGAACAGTGTAAAAAGCATCAGAGTAAAGTCAGGAAAGTTACTACCTGTCAGATCTTTTCCAAGTTACATCCTCTCTTCCAACTAAACTTTTCTTACTTGTTAACAGGGATAACACTTTCGTTAATAACGTATCAATATTAGGGCTGAGCCCGTGGCGCACTCGGGAGAGTGCGGCACTGGGAGCGCAGTAGCGCTACCGCTGCAGGTTCAGATCCTATATAGGGATGACCGGTGCGCTCACAGCGCTCACTGGCTGAGCGTGGTGCGGCCGGTCTCAAAAAGGACCAAAAATAAATAAATAAATAAATAACATATCAATATTGGCTCACTAACTGCGGCAAATGTAGCATACTAGTGTAAGATGTTAATTTTACGGGAAACTAGGCAAGGAATGTATAGGAACTGTTATAGATTAAATTGTGCCCCCCCCCACACACACCCAATTCATATGTTGAAATATGCAGTACCCTCAGAATGTGGCCTCATTTGGAGAGAGGGTCTTTATTGAGGTATATGACTGGTGTCCCTATAAAAAGGAGAAAATTGGATACAGAAATGTGGAGGGAACACCATGCAAAGAGACACTGGGACAAGACTGGCCATCTATAAGCCAAGGAGAGGGGCCTGGAACAGATCTCTCAGAAGGAAACAATACTGCCAATACCTTGATTTTGAACTAGCTTCCAGAATTATGAGACAAAAATATTGCTGTTGCTTAAGGTTCCCAGTTTGTGGTACTTTGTTACAGCTGCCCTCGCAAATATAGAAACTCTGTACTTTCTTTACGATTTCAGTAAATCTTATTTTCAAACAGAAAGTTTATTTTAAAAAAGAAGATAGGTGTAATGATGGCACCCTTATCTCATAGATAAGACCAAAGGAGATAAATGATTGGGAAATCCCTACTAGATGGAAAGGGAACTCGTAATTCCAATACACATTAAACAACCAAACTGGGCCTAGAACCCAGGTTCCATTCAGTATTTTCCACAATATAATGTTACTCCAAGATAGACATAAAGGTTGGTGTTAAGGGCCGACCCCGTGGTTCACTCAGGAGAGTGTGGCGCTGGGAGCGCAGTGGCGCTCCTGCTGCGGGTTCAGATCCTATATATAGGGATGGCCAGTGCACTCACTGGCTGAGCGCGGTGCGGGCGACACCAAGCCAAGGGTTGCGATCCCCTTACCGGTCACCAAAAAAAAAAAAGGTTGGTGTTAAGTGAGGGACTATGCTAAAGCGAATTATCAATCTAAAATACCCAGTCCCATTAAGTACTAATTCTGGCAGCAAAAAAAGAACCGGGTTCAGGGCCAGCCTGTGGCTTACTCGGGAAAGTGCGGTACTGATAACACCAAGGCCACAGGTTCGGATCCTATAAAGGGATGGCCGGAAGAAGAACTGGGTTCAAATCTTGGCTCTGCCACCCACTAGCTGAACAAAAAACACCCTCTCAATCTTCCAAATGGGACCTATGCCCCACAGGATTGCCATGGGAATTAAAGAGTACATACAAAATGCCTGGCATACAGCAGGTGAGTTCACACCTTAAGCTATGTTTAGCTACAGCCCGAGTGGTCAGAAGGAGATATTTAGGAACTTCCCTGGGAGTAAACAAATTTCACCACTGATTCTATTTTCTGGCTATTTACCTGCCTATAAGTAAAAGGTAATCAGGTATCTTCCTACACAGAACTGGCATGTGTTGCACTGAAGAGATGTACTAGACAAGTCATTTTATCAAAGACGACATAGGACAAAAGGTTATATTCACCTTTTAAAGACAAATCCCTTTGATGCTGGATGTTAGCAGGAAAAAAAAAAAATCAACAGAAAGCTGAGAGGCCATTCATTTAGAACCTTCTCATCATAATATCTCCAGTGTAGGCAATTTGCGTATACCTACTCCTGAAAATTTACTCAATGGGTGTCCATTAAGCTCAGATCATCTATGCAATTAATGTTTCATCATTAGGGAAACAGAATGGACAGCAGAATTGGCAGCTTAAAGAATTTTGAATTCTCCTATATCCCTCAGGGAGGTTAAAAGCAATTTTAATTCCAGTTTTAAATGAGTATATGTCACCACTGGGGAATATTTTCTTCTCCTTTCTTAGAGAAATTCTCAGCTTTTCTAACTTAATAAAGACACCATAACCTATGCTAACTAATGGTTTCCTTCCAGCTATCATTGAGGTAAACCTTTTCTTAAACTAAATTAAGTAGCCAATCATTACACTTAACCACTTATTTTTTAAAATGAAATTATTACTACTAATGCCTTGGTTTAAAAAATGATACATACTGCAAACACCTACAGAGCTTTAAAAAAACTTATTTCCCAGAACATCTTATATTTGGTTTTTAAAAAGGAACAAAACTGAATTCATCAGATTTATATATGAAAGCTCTGGTCTGCCATAGTTTCAAGATTCTAAATTATCTGGCCCCTGCCTACTTCTCCAACATCATCTCAAACCACTCTCTCTCATTCAATCTCTCTACCCTAGCCACAACAGCCTTTTTTTCAGTTCCTTCAACAAGCCAGCCTTTTTAGTCTCAGCACCTATACATTTGCCATTCCCTCCACATGAACACTCTTCCTCAGTCTCACTGCATGGCTGACTCCCTTCTCATCCTTCAGGTCTCAGCTAGTCACCTACTTGAAAAGAAAGGTCTTCTTTTAGCATCCCATCTAATGAAACCTCACTGCTCCCCCATCCCTGTTATCTTATGTTAACTAATTCTATACCTGGCCAAACTAACAATCAATAAGAGGGCAGAAATAAAGGCATTTTTAGACATGCAGTGTCTAAAAAATTTATCTCTTGTGTACCCTTTTCTCAAGAAGCTAACTTCCTGAGAAAGGTGCTCCTCCAAAACAAAGGACTGAATCAAGAAAAAGATATGAGATCCAGCCCAAGAGAGGTAGGAAAAAACCATCAGGATGATGACGCAAGCCTGACAGCTGCACTGCTGCTTAGAGCACATCTTGAATGGAGATCAGAAGGTATCTCCAAGAAGAGAAAATGTATAATACGGCCAAAATGCTTAAATGTATTTAGGAAGATTTACACCTCTGGGTAGAGTTAAGAGAGCAATTACTGATAAAAACAGAGAAACTAGGAAAAGAGACAAAAAAGATAATTGTTAGCACCAGAGAAAACAAATAGTTCTGCGAAACAGGAAAAGTAATCATAGCATGCAACATGATTGGGCTGTGAATAAGTTGTACATAATCAAAATATTGTCAACTGTGAATACTGCTCTAACCAAAATGACATTATAACCGGAGTGACAATAAATGTGGGCATGTGAGATGACTAGGGAAGCCTACCAAAAACCACCACTATCTAAGGTACAAAGTTAATAGATAATACCGGACACTGGAAAGCAAAGAAGCTTATTTAGAGAGGTAATACCAAAACAAAGAGCCAAGAGTTGAAAATGACTGCTCCTAGGGACTAGGAAGAGGAGTGGGGAGGGAATGCTGTTTTTCATTAAAGTTCTGTTGAGCTGATGATATAATATGTTTAGGTATAGTTTTTTTTGCATATGTATTAGTAAAAAAAAGAAAAAAAACACCAAAAAACTTTTTAAGTACAAATAAATATGGAAAGAGTTTTTAAAGTTAAGAAAGGGCTGGCCAGTTAGCTCAGTTGGTTAGAGCATGGTGCTGATAATGCTGAGGTCCAAGGTTTGATCCCTGTACTGGCCCGCCACAAAAGAAAAAAAAAAAGTTAAGAAAAAAAAGTACTATAGGAATAAATCAAATGTATGTAAGAATTTGTTCATGGGGCTGGCCAGTTAGTTCAACTGGTTAAAGTGTGGTGATGCTGGTAATACCAACGTCCAGTGTTCGATCCCTGTACCAGTCAGCCACCAAAAAAAAAAAGAATCTGTTCATGTCCACCACAATTATCTATGGGAGAGAAAAATGAGTAAAAAGTCTGTCTACCAAAAAGGGACTAGTTCAGTAAATTATATGGCACATCTATGATGAAATGCCATGAATCACTAAAAAATGCAGAGGGGAAAACTTGTTAAGAACCAGGTAACAAAAAGTACAACCCCAATTTTGATTAAACACATACACATACCCAAGTAACACATGTATGAAAAGAGACTGCTCACCAAAATATTAACTGGTTATATATGTTAAGTTCACAGATGATCTTTTTCAGATACTGCTTCATAAGAAAGAACCCAGATAATCTGCTTCATAAGAACCCAGTTCGTAAGAACTTGCATCAGGCTGGCCAGTTAGCTCAGTTGGTTAGAGCACAGCCTTGTAACACCAAGGTCATGGGTTCAGATCTCCACACTGGCCAGCCGCCCCCCACCCCTCCCAAAAAAAACTTGCATTAAGGAATTTTCTGGATAATCAATTCTTTTTTTTTTTTAAAAAGATGACCGGTAAGGGGATCTTAACCCTTAGCTTGGTGTTGTCAGCACCACGCTCAGCCAGTGAGCGAACCGGCCATCCCTATATAGGATCCGAACCCGTGGCCTTAGTGTTATCAGCACCACACTCTCCCGAGTGAGCCACGGGCTGGCCCTGGATAATCAATTCTTAACATAACACTTAGTTTTATAAATCAGAGAGGTTATCACAGTTCCTTTTACCACTATGCATTTACCTTATCTGAACAATGATTTGACTTGCACTGGATCCCAGACACTCTCAAAAGAACACTTGCAGTGCCACTGGCTTCTCCAATTCACAAAGTCAGGACACAATTCTGGAATGAGAGGAAATAAGCAGTGATAAAATGGTTACCCACACCTTGCAGATTCCATTACTGATGCTCGAAATCTATAAGCAAAAACTCTACCCTCAACTTCACTCCATGTAGAGACAGATTTCCTTTTCAAAGTATACTGGTCTAGCAGTTCATCTGTCTCTCTCACACACGTCATCCATGCACCTCCAACCGTACAGAAAGTTAAAACTTTCCTTCTTGTAACCTGATACTTTCATTGGCAATATTTCAGGTGCTAGGATTTGCAGTATGCAAGACTAATTCACAAGCTCTATAATTCAACTGGTGAACTTGATAAGGATCAGATGTTTGAAATAAGAAAAAATTAGACTGAAGTATGCTAAACTAAATTTAACAAATTACAATAACTCCCCAACTCCACCCCTGAAAGCACAAAAAATTTCTTCTGCTCCAGTTGTCTGAATAGTCCCAATCTATGCACATGGTCATATATCAAAGCTATATACAGTGTTATCCAAAACAAACAGAAGAGGGCTGGCCGGTTAGAGCGTGGTGTTGTAACAAAAAGGTAAGGGTTCAGATCCTGTATTGGCCAGCCTCCCCCTGCGCTCCCCCAAAAAAGAGGAAAACCAAGTTCCAAGACCAGCAAGCTAATGTAAGTAGGTAAAGCTTTATTATTCATTCATATTATTGTAAAGTAGGAAGGCACACAAGATCCAAATAATCTGAAGATGTAAGCTTGACATTAATCTTTCTTTTTTCTACTTACTCAGCATTCACTCAATCAAGCTGGTACAGGCTTCCCACCATAGCCTTTCTGAACCCTATAGTTTGCACATAGCTAAATCCTTGCCTAGTTAGCCAGAAGGAAAGGAATGTATTTCCTTAAGCTATGGTCTCCAAACCCTCAGATTAGAACGCTTCCTCCCCTTTCACCAAACTTACACTCCTTCCTACGAGGGTCTCTCCCTCCGCAAGCTGTCCCTGGCTTTCCCAGGCTGGCTTAGGTACTGCCGTCCGTGTTCCTCTGGACAAGTTTCTCCTTCCACTCATCTCATTATGTCTGCTAATATGTCAATTCCTTCACTGGGCTATAAACTCTTTATATACCTAACATTGATATGTGTTTGCTGAGTAAACTGAATGCCCAAGCAATAAACTCTTGACCTGGACCCTATACCAAAGGTAATCAGATAATTAACATTACAAAGAACCAACAAAACCCTACTCTTAAAATCACTAACAAGACTTTTATCCAGATGAAAACAGTATTCAATAAGAGCCTTTATCAAATTAATGACAACGTTAATAAATATTTACTTAGGTGGCTGCCAGTTAGCTCACTTGGGAGAGCGTGATGCTGATAACACCACAGACAAGGGTTCTTAGCCCCTTACCAGCCAGCTGCCAAAAAACAAATAAATATTTACTTAGTTGATAATAGTAAAAAAAAAAATAGCACTTTCAAAAACTCATTCTTTCTTTTGCATGTATCTCCTTGCAGTTTTTACTCTTAGAATTCATCCTAGGTTACACCATCTAAAAACTTCTTTCCTAATTCCAGAGGCACAGGGAGCTTGCATCAGTGTGTAGGCTAAATGAGGGAAATCCCATGACTGCTACAGGACTGAAAACTGCTCTTGCTCTGCAACACACTGAATTAAAGAATTATTCCAATACATCCATCCTTCAAATTCTAATCAGATGGAAAAAGCACACTCACACAAACCTTCCACTTTACTTCCCCATCATGTTTCTTCCCTATAATTAACCTCTTCTCAGTTATTGGTAAGAATTTAGTCATTCTAACAAGTTTTCAATTTTTCATTGTGATGAGTGGAGAAGCAAATGTGAAGCTCCAGCCCTTAGTTACTCTGTGACAGTAAGGAGACACCTGAAGCAGAGTCAGCCCCTGCCACCAGTGTTTACATCCTACTCCCTCCAGCTTGTCCAGCCACAGGCATACTTTTCAGCCTCTATCTCCTGAACCTCGCTTGGCCAAATACCAATGTATCAGCAAGAAAACCCAGCACTGCTAACAATATTTCCTCATCCCTTCTACACATTACTAATTATCCACTTATTTAACAAAAAATATTATTAAGTACCAACTACATGTCAGGCACTATTCTAGGCACTGGAGATTCAACAGTTAAAAGTCCCTTCGTGGGCCGGCTCCGTGTGTGGCGCTGGTAGTGCCGAGGCCGCGGGTTCGGATCCCATATAGGGATGGCCGGTGTGCTCACTGGCTGAGAGTGGTACGGACCACACTGAGCCAGGGGTTATGATCCCCTTACCGGTCCAAAAAAATTTTTTTTAAAAAAAAATCCCTTCATTGCTGGAGATGACATTCTAGGGGGCAGATGGAGGTGCACGGGGAAATAAGAGTTACAATTTATATACAGTGAGGGAGAACTGGCTGATTACTTCAGTTGGTTAGAGTGCCGTACTGATAACACCAAGGTCAAGGGTTCAGATTCCCATACTGGCCGGAAAATGGGAAAGGCAGGACTCTCTCATGAGACAGTTGAGCAGAGACTGGAGAAAGAGTGCATTGTGCCTTATCTAGAGGGGTGCAAGCAGAGGAAGACCCTGGGGAGGGAATATGCTTGGCTTTGCCTGAGGAAGAGAGAAAAATAACAGTGGTTGCATTGCAAAAAGTTGCCAGGGAGCAGTTGGTAGACCAGGACAGAGACACGGATGAATGGATAGGGCCTTGCAAGCCATCATAAAAACTTTGGTCTCCTCTGGGTAAGGTGGGCAGCCACTGGAGTATTTTGAGCACAGTAGTATGAGCAGTATGTTTTAAAATACTACAAATTGCCGAGACACATTCTGGCTGCTGAATGGAGAACAGACTTTGACAGTCCAAAGGCAGGGGAAACAGAGAGATACAGAACATAAAACCCAAGGATAACCTTGCCCATTCCTGTGAACCTGAGGACAAACCACCAGGCACAACATGCTTATATAATACTTGAAGACTAATGAGTTCCAGCTTGAAAAGCATGATGAGAGCAATAAAAGTGAAGAAGAGGACAATGTCTTCCACTCGTTAACCCAAAGTATCCAATGAATAACAAAATTTCATCTTAGCTACTCCCCACTGAAAAAAATACTAGTAACTGATCAGATTACTGACAGCTGAGCAAATAAACCTGTAGTGTTTTACCACAGAAAACCGTGCAATGTCTACTCCAAGTAGTTCCCACGGTATCAGCAGGAACCAAGACAGAATCCAAGACTGGTGAAATTATTATGAATGGCTTTGGAGAGAAAAACGGATACTTCCAAATGGGTCATGTATACAGAGGCTTCTACTTTAGGGGTCAGCAAATGACAGCACACAGCCAAATCTAGCCCACTGTCTATTTCTGTACCACCCATAAGCTAAGAAAGATTCCTATATTTTTAAACGGTTAGGAAAAAACTCAAAATATTTCATGACATGAAAATTATACAAAATTTCAATTTCTGCATCCATAAATGGTTTCATTGGAACACAGCTACTTGTGCACTAAGACAGAATAAGAGTTGAATAGTTGTGACAGGGACTGCACACAGTGCTCTCACAGCTTTGCTCTGCTACAACCTGCACTGAAGCAGTTATAACTCAACAGCATTTCAAATATCATGCATACCTGTATAGAGCATATAAAATGGAAGCACTTAGGCTAAGAGACAAAGGAGAGTTAGTAATGACAAGGAAACTAAAACCAGTAGTAAGCAACTTGTTTTTAACCAAGTTGATAAGCAGATATTCAAAGACGTCAGCCAACAAACACATGGCATTGATAAACTAAACAGGTAGTATGGATAAGTGACATAAAAAGAGTATAAAAGCCCAAGCTTTGCTCAGGTGAATGCAGATCGTCTGACTGAGAGGTACTCTTGCTATCAGCAGTCCAACGTTGGCATCTGCTGCCAAAGACTCTGCCCGAGAGCCTTACAAGACATTGAACTTCCTTATAAGACCGGACAGCCGACCAGACCAACTGACCTCAGCTGGTTAACTCAGACTATTCTTTCTATCTTCCTCTGTACCTTCACTTATTTGTACTTGTGTGTTGAATTGTTATTTGTGTGCTGAATATCATGTGAATGCAGTAGTGTGTAGCTTGAGCCTGTGTGCCTGTGGCTCTGACTACCGAGCAAACGACTTAGTAGTTAGGGAATTGCTCCCAATAGGAATTCCGTAGTAGCCCATGGCTGATATTAATGATCCTTGCATTAATAGAAGTCTGACGTTGTGGAAAGACACAAATGTGTTCAGCCTTGGTTCCTTGCAACTTCCATCCACTCATGAAATACTGTCATATCACATTTTATTATTTTTAAATTACCACTGCATGGGCCGGCCCAGTGGCTCACTCGGGAAAGTGCGGTGCTGATAAATTACCACTGCACATCCATCATGTCAAAACGAGAGAAAAGTGGACTTTGATGTTACTTTTAAGGCACAGTGTGGAATATTTTGTCACTGAATTAGATGGCAAGGCATTGTCTATTATGAGACGACACCGTAGCTTTGTCAAGAATTCAACATATGTCAACATTACCAAACTAAGCACTCATCACAATATTCCCAACTCACAGGAAAACAAATGATGGTGGTAAAAATGTGTGGAGAAGAAAAGGACTTAGTTGAACAAATTTATAAACCTTATGAAAATGTAAGGAATTTAAAGCCTATGGTTATTCACTGTACTATTCATCAGCAGACACTCTGCAGGAAATTTTTAAATCTATCACATTATTGTCAAGTGACCTTCATTCACTCTCAACTTCCTCTTACCACCTTAATATATCGTCAGTTCTGTGAATCTATCAGAAACAGAAGGTGAATATCCTGACTTGCCCTACCAATACAGCAGTCAATGGCTTAAAATAGTAAAATTTTATCATGGTTTTTGAGCTCAGGGCTGAGTATGAAATTTTTCTTAAGAAGAAGAACCTCCCTTAACCACTATTATCACTATTACTGAACAACGAATAGCTTTGGAAATTGGCTTTTGCTGCAGACCTGATAACGTTTCTAAATGAAGTCAATCTAAAATTACAAAGCAAAACAGCAGTTCTATAGAAAACATATACTGCAATAAACTACTATGAATAACAACAAACATTTGAGCAGTAAGTAATGACAAATGACTTTATTCACTTCCTATAAAAGAGAAAGTGAGAGATCTCCATTCCCACACAAATTTGAAGAGGATATATTTTCTTAGCTCAAACACAGTTCCAGAATATTTCCAGCCTCAATGCATGTGAAAAGAAAATCTCCATATTTTAAAATCCACCTAACTGTGTAACTGAGGAGCTTCCATCTAGTCTTCAATTAGAAGTGATTAATCTGCAATGTAATGGCAATCTAAAAGGCAAATATCTAGAAAAGAATCTAACAATTCTGTAAGTGCCTTAGAAAAAATAAATGTGCTCAGTTAAAATCACAGGCTCATGGGCCGGCCCGTGGCTCACTCGGGAAAGTGTGGTGCTGACAACACCAAGGCCACGGGTTCGGATCCCATACAGGGTCGGCCGGTTAGCTCGCTGTGTAAGCGTGGTGCTGACAACACCAAGTCAAGTGTTAAGATCCCCTTACCGGTCATCTTTAAAAAAATAAATAAATAAATCACAGGCTCATGAATTAATATTAGTATTTGGCAATACCTATCTGTGTGAAAGCCATCCTCAAAGATGATATACATAAAATTCCATTACAGAACAGTATTAACAGATGAACATTTGCCATCGATTCTAGCAGGTAATTGCTAACTTTGAACCCCAATTGAGTGAAATGTTATCTTCCCAAAAAAGAACTCTATTCTTCTCACTAATAGAACTGTTATTCCAAAAATTATACTCATTATTATATTTTGAGTTCCACCAATAAAAACTTTGTAAAAATTTGTTTTCCCTCTTGTCATTTAAGTACCTATAAAATAGCCTCAATTTTGCCTCTTGGCCCACAAAGCCTAAAATATTACCTGGACCTTCGAGAAAAAGTTTGCCAACCACCGTTCTACATCATTTGCCTATGTACAGATGGCTAACAAGAATAAACTCTTAATGAGCAATAATTCTCACAACTGTAGGGATCCCAGGTGGTAGAAATTGCCATTTTTTAATATTTATGCCCAGCAACTTAGAACAAGGCAAATAAAACTACTAATCAACCATCCCAAAGCCATTCCAAAGTAATCACCCAGTAAATGATAAGAGCACATGCTCTAAAGTCAGACTGCCTAGATCTGATTTTCAGCTCCACCAACTAATAGTTGTGAAACCTTGGATACATTAATTAATAAGTACCTCTGTTTCCACATTTGTAAAACTGGTTCCTACTTCACAGGGTTATTGAACACTGAATAAATTAATCTATGTGTAAAGTTCTTGAAACAATGCTTAGCACATAATAAGTACTCAATATATATTATTATTAATTGGGCCAATATCAAAGTGACAGTTAAAAGACAACAAAACTTCAACCAGCTGGTATGACTACCAGTCACATCACCATTAAATAGTTACGTTCTTTTAAGATTTAGGAATTTGGCTTTATAGCAGACTCAGAATACAAGACACTAATCACATCTTCAAAACCTCTTAAAGAACCAGTATGCTCTGACAACAAACCCAAGCCTGTGCCTGATTCCAGACCCCAGGATGAGTCTGCCAGCTAAATAACCCCATTGTTGGGAGCCTCAAGTTCTCAACTTAACAACACAGACAGGGTCAAACATGCCATCTGTGTACCTGAAAGTGTCTACGTAGGCCAGTAGTACTTAAACTCATGCTATGCAGTGTTTATGCTTTCTGGCAGAGGTGCCTTGGGGCAAAATAACATTTCCATCTGAGTCCTCCCACCCACCCAGCAGATCAAACAGAATTGTTGGAACTCATAACAGCTACCTTCCCAAAATTTATCATCTGCTGGGCCGGCCCGGTGGCGCACTGGATAGTGCGCCGCTTGGGAAGCGCGGCGGCGCTCCCGCCCGAGGGTTCGGATCCCACATACAGACCGGTTCCTGCTCACTGGCTGAGCGAGGCGCGGGAGCAATACCGCAACACCGAGGGTTGCAATCCCGTTGCCGGTCCCCGGTCCGGTACAGGGGCAACACTGAGGGTTGCAATCCGTTGCCGGACACGGAAAAAGACAAAAGAAAAAAAAAAAAAAAAAAAAAAAATTTATCATCTGCTTACCACATTACAAAACTTTTATAAGCTACCACTATTTCCCTACCACTTGAGTCTCTATTTCCTTGAAAACCATTACTCATGCAATATTACTAGACTAAATGGCTCCTTCAAGGTCAATACTAGATCAAATTCCTTTTGTATCCCCAGTGTCTAGGTAAAAAGGAATGAATATTAGCCATATAGTTTCCCCCCTGACCCATGGTAAAATATACATAACATACAATTTACCATTTTTAAGTATACAATTCAGTGGTATTAAAAACATTCATACTGCTAAGCAACCATCACCATCATCCATCTCTAGAACTTTTTCATCTTCCTAAACTGAAACTGTATACCCAATTAAACACTAACTCAGGGCTGGCTGGTTAGCTCACTCGGTAGAATGGGGTGCTAATAACACCAAGGTCAAGGGTTCGGGTCCCAATACCAGCCAGGTGCAAAAAAACAAAAACAAAAAACCACTAACTCTTCATACCCCTCCTCCCTGTCAACAATCATTCTACTTTCTGTCTCTGAATTTGACCACTCTAGGTATCTCATAAGTAGAATCATACAATATTTGTCCTTTTATGTCCAGCTTATTTCACTCAGCATAATGTCTTCAAGGTTCATCCATGTTGTAGCCTATGTATATGGTTGTAAAGGGAAAAACATGTACAAAAATTGTTAACATTTCAAGTTCTATGATTCTATTTTATCTGCCCGGGCAAACCGAGTTGCTTAATTTTTCTTTACCTAATTTTTTCTTTTTAGCAGTACATGAACAGTAAAAATATCCAACTGTACATGCATATATAATAAAAAGAAGCCTCCTTCCTAATTTCTATCTTTCGTATCCCAAACTTCCAGTCCCCTCCCTGGTTTTTTATTTTGATACACAAAAACCAACCACATGTTGCCTTGCCTTGTGAGTGTTCTTTTAGTAAGATCTTCAGTTAGCCTATCAGGACCAGCTGGTTCCTCGTACTGCTCTTCTAAAGATATTAACATAAAGATCCAAAACAATATACATAAACAGATCCAAGTCACACAAACACTAGCTTTAAAACGCTTTGACTCCTTTACACCTCAGTTTCCCGACCTATAAAGTGGGAGTAATACTAACTACTTCATAAGTTACTGCAATGATTAAATGAGAAAAACATGAATATTGTAGTACAATTCCCAGTAATATAGCAAGCACTCCAACTGTAATAATCGTTAATTTCCTTCACTGGGTGCTGTGGAAAGCACAAAGATAAATTATAATCTGTGCCCTTCCACGTGCTTATAACAGGAGCTTATCTCTGCTTAGTATTACCATCGATATATTAAGAACCTGGTTAATACAACTTCCAACTTATAATGTTTTTGAATCTATTCCTAAATCTCACTGAAATAATTACAAGAAATAATTAGGGGCTGGCCCAGTGGCGCACTGCTATAGTGCGCTGCTTGGGAAGCGCGGTGGCGCTCCCGCCGAGGGTTCGGATCCCACATACAGACCGGCCGCTCACTGGCTGAGCGAGGGGCGGGAGCAACACCGAGGGTTGCGATCCCGTGGCCGGTCCCGGTCCGGTACGGGCACGACACTGAGGGTTGCGATCCGTTGCCGGTCACGAAAAAAGAAAAAAAAGAAAAAAGAAAAAAAGAAAAAAAAGAAATAATTAATTTGGAGTGCTTGGAGAAGAAAGGGAAAGTTCAGTATCAGACTTGTACAGGACGTGCAACCTGGAGGCAGTCTACAGCTGGCTTTAATCAAAGAGCTCGAAGTCTTGTGACTAAAAGTGACCATGGGGCTGGCCTGTTAGCTCAGCCCGCTGGAGCACAGTATTGTAACACCAAGGTCATGGGTTCAGACCCTCAGGCCAACCAGCAGCCAAAAAAAAAAAAAGAGAGAGAGAGAGAGAGAGACCATAATCCAATTCAACCTAGATGCAAAACCACTGACTTAGAAGAACAGCAGAGTTTGGGAAAATATGACTAAAATTAGAATCACAGAGAATTAAGAACTGGAAGCACTCCTAGAAATCATACCTAACACAACCCCAAAGTTTTACAGATGAGAAACTAAGCCCAGAAAAAGGAAGGGTCCAAGAAGATGAGAAGAGTGGTTGGGGAGAAGGGGGAAAACAATCTTAGGAGATGAAGCTACGGTAATAGCGCTTTATCTATTTATTAAATTTATCTTGAGGCCCTGAAAAAAATTAAAAAATAAATAAATTTATCTCACATACATGGATACTAGTTGCATTGTCCTGTGTTCTTCTTATGCATGTGTTCATACTGCATATACTTTTTTCAAAAAAGCATGAAAAAAATGTTTGTACAATGATGAACACTGAGGTTGTGCTAACTTTAGACCTCCTTTCCCAGTATATAATTCCCTATGAAGAACAGAAAGTACAAGTGTTCCCACGTACTTCACAAGACTCTTAGCCACACATTTTAACTCAGATTTTTGCAAACAACTTCTGAAGATTGAAACAGAACTCATAAAGCAATGCTCTTAAGGTCAAGCCAAAGAAACAACTCCACATTGAAGGATAAGCATATGGATAAGGTATAATATTGAATATAGACAGAGTGGTTCAGAGCAAGAGCTTTGCAAAGACCTGGATTAGCAGAATCCTGACTCCACAACTATTCAGGCTTGAGCAAGGCATATAATCTAAATAAATGTCCTTATTTCTAAAAAGTAGATACACTAATCTCATAAATTTATTTTAAGAATTAAATGTATTAACATATGTAAAGCACATATCATGTTGTATTCTAGAACAGCAGTTTGAAAAATGAAAACAAGAAAGCCGGAAGGGAGTAACTATGGATACTCTCAGCAATGAGAACTTCACTATTCCAAATTATTCCAGGAGGTTTATTTTAATCAAGGTTTATTTCACACTTCGTTAAGACATGTTTACACATCACCAAACAATAAATCAAATCCTTAAAAGACATTTTAGTTTCTAGAATCAAATTCAAAAAACTAAGAGGATACACAAATATTTGTACAATGTAAAGGAGAAATCAGGTTAAATCCCAAGGATTTTGCTTACCTCCACACTCGGTCCAATTCAGGCACTGACCTAGTGAGAAAAATTTTACACTATATAATCTATAAATTTTAACAAAAAATGTAGCCAACAGGAAATGAGATTATTAAACTTACTACATGAAAAACTAGGTCTTGCATGCACAATGATTTAGGATGAGAGAGAAGCATCAAACAAGTGTATCCAGGACTTATACTTTAGATGTGAACAGTGGTTTCCTACATACCAAAAGCAGTGTAAGGCAAGAAGATGAACAATCCAGAAAAGAAAGGCTGTATCCCTATAGCTCTGCAGTGATACTTAATACCCAACAAGGAAACCAAAAATCCTCTCCTCCTCAGAGAGCACCTCCTTATTTCTTGTTGGCAGCTCAAGATTAGTTACTAGATCAGGTGAAAATGGCAAGATCAAAATTCCAACTAGAATAACATATTGTACACAGTTACTGTTTATGCATACTTTTGACTTGCACATAAAACCTTAGTTCCCTAATAACCAGAGCAATAATTTAGTTGACAACTTCAAAACTTAATAATTTATCTTTCACTTACATTTATGGCTCATGTAGGCAAATACCTCTCAACACGTTAATGATCACTGTAGGTATAAACTTTTACCAGAAACTTTGCACTTTGGGTTAACCACATTTAAAAAAAGTTTTCATTAAGCTTTCATAAAATTTTCATTTCTTTATATTTTTCTCTCAAAAAATATAAAGAAATGATCATAACTGATATGACAAAGCATTTGCAACAGTTAAATGACACTATCATTCATTCAAGAAATATTTCTTGATGGAGCTCTTGATGAGACAAAGAAATAGATATTGGATTCATTGCTTCTGAACCAAGAGTCCAGCAACAACAATTTGTTGGGAGATTATTTGCTGCAACAGCTAAATCCAAATAGTTTAAAATAATTACATTAGAGCATTTCTAGTGTGCTCAACTAGCACTGTTTATTCAACTGTCAATACGGCACTAGACTAGAGGTCCTTGATTCCATTTGTGCCTAAACTTTCCTGAGACAGGATTTTCATCACTTTTATACATCCAAACTAAAGATCAGAAACCATTTAGTAATAAAAGAAACAACACTAGGTGACTGTGCTTTAAAAGTTCCTTGTTTCTTGAGCCATTCTGCAAATACCTTCATAAGACACTCAACTGTATAAGTTTTCATGTATTATTTATATTAATATCAAATGTATATACCGTAATTCTTTCTCAAAAAGACAAGGAGGAAGAAAAGTTTCCCCCAGATAATTTGAAATCACTTGTATTTAAAGCCTATTAACTTAATTTCTCAAAAGTATGTAGAATTTGAGTCAAAAAAAGGATTTTAGAAATCCTTTAGAGTCCAAGTACTTCATTTTACATATGAAAACACAAAAACAGAGGGAAGACACCTTCCCCAGCACTTCACAGCCTGCTCTCTCACTGGACTGTGTTGCCTCTCTTGAAATTTACAAACAGGAAAAAGATGTGTACGATTAATACATATAGATTTTTTTTTTTACACAAAAAATTTTTTTTAATTTAAAAGGCCATACAAACATTTGTAAAAACTATGTTCTTAAATTAAGTATTTTCGTTTTAAAGATGGACAGATACAAAAAACTAGGCAAATATTATCAATTCCGAAATATACCTTCTGTCATTATATTTGCAGGGAGGTGAACCCAAAAAGCCTGTGTCAGCTCATGGATTCAAGTCCATCATTCCTGAATAAAAGTTAGTTCAACTTAGGGCCACCCGTGGCTCACTTGGGAGCATGTGGTGCTGATAACACCAAGGCCACGGGTTCAGATCCCTATATAGGAATGGCTGGTTAGCTCACTTGTGAGAGCATGATGCTAACACCAAGCCAAGGGTTAAGATCCCCTTACCGGTCATCTTTAAAAAAAAAAAAAAAGTTAATTCAACTTTGACAATAAAATATTGTCAATCTATAACTTAAAATATAAAACTCATGTTGCAGGCCGGCCCGTGGCTCACTCAGGAGAGTGCAGTGCTGATAACACCAAGGCCATGGATTCGGATCCTCTATAGGGATGGCCGGTTCGCTCACTGGCTGAGCGTGGTGCTGATAACACCAAGCCAAGGGTTAAGATCCCCCTACCGGTCATCTTTAAAAAATAAAATAAAATTCATCTTGTAGAAATATTTGAATACTTGTATTTGTCAAGTGTTTTAGCTAAATAAGAGGAAATTAATGTTCCCCTTAATTAATCATATAACTGCACTACTGAATATATTTGTGCTGCTTTCCAAAGAAACCGAGTGAAAAATGGCAAGTACACTGTTGTTACAATTATTGAGTATATGTGTACAAGTAACATGGATCACTGCCAACTTATGAAACTGTTAAACAAAATAAAAGATAATAAATTTTTTTAAAAAATTTAACTTTGGGGCCGGCCCAGTGGCGCACTGCTACAGTGCGCCGCTTGGGAGCGTGGCGGCGCTCCCGCCGAGGGTTCAGATCCCACATACAGACCGGTTCCCGCTCACTGGCTGAGCGAGGTGCGGGCGCAACACCGAGGGTTGCAATCCCGTTGCTGGTCCCGGTCCGCTACGGGCACAACACTGAGGGTTACGATCCGTTGCCGGACACGAAAAAAGACAAAAAAAAGGAAAAAAAAAAAAATTTAACTTTGGATCTAACAAGCATGACAACAACAAAATGGAGATTATTTTAGTATCTGAGGACACTGTCCTAATTTACTGGTCAATCTACTCCCTGGACCCTTACTCTGAGCAATACAGCAAAGTGGCTAAGTGTGCAGGTTTACAGAGACAGACCTACCTTCAAATCCTATCTCTCTAAATTAACCTCCAGTGCCTCAGCTTCACTTGTAAAACAAAAAGTTCTTCACTTATCTTGTACAGAATTAAAGTGCTTAAATAAGCATTTACTTTGGAAAAAATCTCAATCTACAGAAGTGCTTCTTTAATATACAGGTTGACCTTAGATCCAGATTTGCTCAAGACAGTCACAGTTTATACTTGCTGTCCAGGTATAATCATTAATAGCATCCCCTCTCTCAATATCGTCCTGGTTCAAAAAGACAAACTATGTGGTCACAATATTAAATTATTTGGCAAAATAAATCTAACCCAAGACAAATATCATTAAATCAGATGAAAAGCAAACTATTCCAGCTAAGAACTGGCATCCAAAACCTCTCTAGTCAAGCATTTACCATGATCACATTTCACTGTACGTAAATTTTACCACACTCTTCCTTCCATAAAGCAAATACTGAACACTAGCTAAATGATATGCAGTGTTAGCTAAATGAGATGAAGTGTTTAGATGTGAAGTGCAGTGATGTCTGCAACTTACTTTATTTTTTATTTTTTGGTGGCTGGCTGGTACCGGGATCCAAACCCCTTACCTTGGTGTTATAACACCGTGCTCTAACCAACTGAGCTAACCAGCCAGCCCCCAACTTACTTTGAAATGCATCAAAAAATGGAAAATGGGAAAAGGACTTGAAAAAACATTTCTCCAAAAATATACAAATGGCCCATAAACACATGAAAATATGCTCATTATCTCTAATCATTAGGGAAGGGCAAACCAAAATTACAATAAGAAACCACCTCACACCCATTAGGATGGCTACTATGCACCACCACCCCCACGAGAAAAGAAAAACAGAAAATAACAAATGTTGATGAGGATGTGGAGAAACTGGAATACTTGTGCACTGTTGGTGGGAATGTAAAATGGTGCAGCACTGTGGAAAACAGTATGGTGGTTTCTAAAAATTAAAAATAGAATTACCATATGATGGAGCAATTCCACTTCTAGGTGCATACCCAAAAGTATTGAAAGCAGGGCCTCAAAGAGGTATTTATACATCCACGTTCATAACAGCATTATTCACAATAGCTTAAATGTGGAATCAAACCAAGTGTCCACCAACAAATGAATGGATGAACAAAATGTGGTATATACACACAATCAAATGTCATTCAGCCATAAAAAGGAAATTCTAAAACATGCTACAACCTGAGTACACCTTGAGGATATTATGCCAAGTAAAATAAGTCCATCACAAAAAGACAAATACGTACTGTATGATTCCACTTATTTGAAGTATCTAGAAGAGTCAGATTCGTACACAGAAAGTAGAATGGCGGTTGCCAGGGACTGGGGAATAGGAGACAGGTGTGTTATTACTTAATGGGTATACAGTTTCAGTTTTGCAAGATAAAAAGAGTTCTAGAGATGGAGGTGATGATGATTGCACAATAAACATTCTTAATACCACTGAAATGTATACTTAAAAATGGGTAAAGATGGTAAGATTTTGTTATATACTTTACCACAATAAAAAAAATTTTTTAAAAAGATGGACTGACGAGTGGAAAGGTACATGACAAAGCAAATACAGCAAATGCTAATAAATGTAGAATCTAGGTGATGGGCATATGGGTGCTTGCTGTACAACTATTTCAACTTTTCTGTATGCTTGTAATCTTTTGTAATAAAATGTAGGAGGAAAAAAGAAATCAAACTGTCATCCCTGCTAGGACATACTTGATACAGCGTGATTAACCTACCCATTATGAGGGAAACACAAGCCTTACAGCAATGATAGAATTTAAAGTCCGGTTTACCAGACAATCTTCTAAAAGTCCATTTTGGCCACATTCAATGAGATCATCACAACAGCTGTAATAACACTAACTCAGTGGGAATAAATTTGCCTACCACAGCCCCAAAATAGACACTGAACAACAATTAAGCTTTAGCTCACCCAATATAAATATCCAGTATCCTTAAGACATTTGAAGCCCAGCTTTAAAGCAATAAATTAGTCTACTTCTAAAAAAAAAATCGGGATATAAATTAAATCCTAAAAGTACATCAATCAATAAAGATTCTGTATACCACATATTTTCATTCCAGTAAATGCCCAGCACTTATGGGCATTTAATAAGTAGTTAATGCCTAATCTCCCAATTTCCTGGAAAATGAAAAACCAAGTAACATCAAGTACAGTCCTTGCATCATCTAAATTCTAGATCCTGCCCGTTTTTAAAGAACAGAATTTAATAAAGTAAAATATATATGTATAATCCGGAGCTAAGAGGTTCAGCAAAACTGTCCCCACATCATTCACTCTGACCACAGAGATAACAGCATTCCCTCTGCATTCTGAACAAACCCACTGTGGGCTAAGAGGTAAAGAGAGTTTAACTAGTTAATATGAAAATAGTGATACTTAAATGACAGTCAAAGAAAATTACAAATCTCTTCCATGAAATCTAAGGGGAGAAAACGGCAACTACTAGGAAGCCCACCCTTTGATTGGCAGAAGTGATACTGAAAAAATGAAAAGGCAGTCTAAACCAGCATTGTCGAACAGAACTTTCTGAGATGACGGAAATGTTCTATACCTATGCTGTTCAATACAGCTAACATGACTGAGGAACTGCATTTTTAATTATATTTAACTTTAATTAACTTAAATTTAACTAGCCACTTGTGGCTAGTGGCTACAGAATTGGAGCAGTGCAAATCTAAACCAAAAGCCACATACTCAAGATACCCCCACCCCCAAAGAATCTAAAGCTCAAAATACGCTTAATAAACACTGACTAATGAGGAAATGAAGAGTTACAAAGGTTTCTGCACCAAACAAAAGCATCAGTTCTGGGCACGTTTCTACTCACTGTATGATGTCAATAAATATGGCTCTCTAGTCTAAACCTCTTTTCTACCCAGCATTCCAATATATACATGTACCATGATATAAGCAGTCCCATAGCACTGTACACTTCCTTTGCTTTCAATTTTTCACTTACATAAATAACACTGTGATGATTATCCTTATTGTAAGGACCTGTCCAACAGAAATTCCTTAAGGTATGTTCCTCAAAGTACAGATACACACCATTCTCCAGAAAAGGCTGCAGCAATTTACATTGCTACTGACAGTGTTTGAGAATGTCCACTTCCCCACACCCTCACCAAAAATAAGTATCAAGTTGTTTTTTATTCTGATGGAGCTCTCAGGGGGGAAAAAGTTACCTCGTTGATTTAATCTGTATTTCTTCAGTTTTAATATGGAATTTGTCAGTATTCGAATCTAATATTCAGGGGACTGGCCTGTTAGCTCAGTTGGTTAGAGCATGGTGCTGATAACACCAAAGTCCATGGTTCAATCCCTGTACTAGCTGGCAGCCCCCCACCAAAAAAGGAGAAGGAAAAAAAAGTACCTAATTTTCAAAATGGTCAGCCATTTGTTCCAGAACTATTTACTGAATAATTAAGCCATCCTTTCCTCATCATCTTGAAATACACCTTTGTCATATACTCTGTTCTTTCCACCTGCTATCAGTTGAGGGCTCTTGGTGTTTCTCATTGTCCTTTTAGATTTAATTTCTTATGACTACTTCCCTTTTCCAAATAGCTACCGAACAACCCATCTTCTCTTGTTTCCATATATAATAATAATTTGTTGAATTCCTACCATGTACCTGGCATTGTGCTAATCATCTTACCATCACAATAACCCTACTGGAGGAAGAGATAGAGATTTCTATCTCCATATGAAATTGAACAAGTAGATATTCCAAAGGGGTTCAGCAATTTGTCCCAAAGTCCCACTTTACTTTTTATTATTTTACTTTATTTTGTCAAAATACAATGTAGTTGATTATTGTGGCCAATTACTGAAACCTCCCTCCCTCCTCAACCTCCCCCATCCCTCCCAACAATCTCCTTTCTGTTTGCTTGTTGTATCAATTTCAAGGAATTGTAATTGTTATGTCTTCTTCCCCCCCCCCCTGGTGTGTGTGTGTGTGTGTGTGTGTGTGTATTTATTTTTAGCTCCCACAAATAAGTGAGAACATGTGATATTTCTCTTTCTGTGCCTGACTTGTCTCAATATAATTCTCTCTAGGTCCATCCATGTCATTGCAAATGGCAGTATTTCATTTTTTATAGCTGAGTAGTATTCCACTGTGTAGATATACCACAATTTCTGTATCCACTCATCCGATGATGGACATTTGGGCTGATTCCAACTCTTGGCTATTGTAAAGAGTGCTGCGATAAACATTGGGGAACAGGTATACCTTCGATCTGATGATTTCCATTTCTCTGAGTATATTCCCAGCAGTGGGATAGCTGGGTCACATAGTAGATCTATCTGCAATTTTTTGAGGAACCTCCATACCATTTTCCATAGAAGCGGCACCATTTTGCAGTCCCACCAACAAAGTATGAGAGTTCCTTTTTCTCCGCGACCTCGCCAGCATTTATCATTCACAGTCTTTTGAATATTAGCCATCCTAACTGGGGTGAGATGGTATTTCAGTGTGGTTTTGATTTGCATTTCCCGAATGCTGAGTGATGCTGAACATTTTTTCATGTCTGTTGGCCATTCGTGTATCTTCTTTTGAGAAATGCCTATTTAGCTCTTTTGCCCATTTTTTAATTGGGTTGCTTGTTTTTTTTCTTGTAAAGTTGTTTGAGTTCCTTGTATATTCTGTATATTAAACCTTTGTCAGATGTATATTTTGCAAATATTTTCTCCCACTGTTGGTTGTCTTTTAACTCTGTTAATTGTTTCTTTTGCTGTGCAGAAGCTTTTTAGTTTGACAAAGTCCCATCTGTTTATTTTTCCTATAGTTGCCTGTGCTTTTGGGGTCATATTCATGAGGTCTGTGTCCAGTCCTACTTCCTGAAGTGTTTCTCCTATGTTTTCTTTAAGAAGTTTTATTGTTTCAGGGTGTATATTTAATTCTTTAATCCATTTTGAGTTGACTTTAATGTATGGTGAAAGGTATGGGTCTAGTTTCATTCTCCTGCGTATTGATATCCAATTATCCCAGCACCATTTGCTGAAGAGGCAGTCTCTTCCCCAGTGTACAGGCTTGGTGCCTTTGTCAAAGATCAGATGGCTGTAGGTGTGTGGGTTGATTTCTGGATTCTCTATTCTATTCCATTGATCAGTGTGTATGTTTTTAATGCCAGTACCATACTGTTTTGGTTATTATAGCTTTGTAGTATAGTTTAAAGTCAGGTAGTATTATGCCTCCAGCTTTATTTTTTTTGTTCAGTATTGCTTTGGCTATGGCGTGGTCTTTTGTTAGTCCACATAAATGTCTGGATAGTTCTTTCCATTTTTGAGGAAAACATCATTGGAATTTTGATGGGGATTGCATTGAATCTGTATATCACTTCGGGTAGTATGGACATTTTCACAATGTTGATTCTTCCAATCCAAGAGCATGGGATATCTTTCCACCTCTCTAATTTCTCTCAGCAGTGGTTTGTAGTTCCCATTATAGAGATTTTTCACATCCTTGACTAACTATTCCTAAGTATTTTATTTTTTTGGTGGCTATTGTAAATGGGCAGGCTTTCTTGATTTCTCTTTCTGCATCG